>NW_010314129.1:0-110995 GCF_000700745.2 Antrostomus carolinensis
CCCCCCCGGCGCATCCCCCGGGCGTTGCGGGCTGCTTCTGTCTGTCCCTCGCCGGCCGCGGGGCGATGGAACCACCAGCCCCGAGCGGAGACACGCTCCGTGTCGGTCCCTGTCCCGGCGCCCTTCGGGCGGGGTTGGGACCAGCGGTGCCTGGGAGCGGCGAGCGCGGCTTGTCGCTTGCTTGGCCGGAGATGATGGGAAGCGGGCGGGAGGGGAGGGGTCTTCCTTCTTCGACCGGTGACCAGGTGCCGGTTCATCCGGGCAGAGTGTCCGCGTCAGGCCTCCCCCCCTCGCAGAGACCCGGCTGCTGCTCAGTTTGTTCCCGCTGGGACTGGCAGAAGCTCGGGAGCATGGAGTTGGATTTTAACTTTCATTTGAGCAGCCGAGAAGTTGTCTTAAAATACGGGAGCAGACAATTACTGTAAACTTTGGAAGCGATGGTGAAATGACAGCAAAGCCTCTCTCGTTTGGTAGAACGGAGTAACAGTTGACACTTGATACCAGAGACCGGTACAGTGCTTTGCTCTCTTCTCAGGTCTGATGACATTGCTCAGAAAGCGACTTGCTTCCTTTAGGCTCAATAAACCGTCGGAGAGTGCTGGTGAGCGGCTTCACTCGCTGTAAGGGTGTTGGGTTTTTTGAGCATTAACTGCTGGCTGGAAGATTGCCCTGCAGGCTCTGGCACTGCTGGGTGCAGCCGTGGTGAGGCGTGTATTAATGCAAAGAATTTTTCTTTTTACTCAAGTCTTCATGGACCCTTGGGAAGCAAAATCCCAAGTGGAAAAGGTCTGAGGAGCCAAACTCACTCCTGAAGCAATGTAGTGTGCAGGGCATCTGACTGCTGCATGGGAAACAGGAAAGGGGACATCATTCGCAGGACACCTGCCTGCCTCGAAACATAGGTCTTCATGACGTTGACAAACTTTGTGTTTGGAGACTTGAATATTTAATATTTTTATTTATTTATTTGTTTGTTTGTTTTATTTTCCTTTGGTTAGCTAATCCATGAGATTTAGGTTGCTGGCTCTGGGAGGTATGCTCATACATTTGCTTCATCTCTTGGCAGATGGGGTCAGGTCATATGAAGGGGGGCAGCAGTGACTGTTGAGTGTGGGGTGTGCAAGGAAAGCCGTGGCTGCAGAAGGGAGGAGAGCTATTTGGATTTTCAGTAAGGAGTTGGCAGGAGGTGTGGGGATAGGAGTGGAGGCATCACTTCTCCTGGGCAGCAGCGGTGGCTCTGCCATTTCTGAGCAGTGCCAGTAGATGCTGCTGTATGTACTGCTGAGCAGAAATGTCTTTAACAGATGAGACCAGGGTAATGAATAGAACAGGCGCTTGGAAGAAAAACTATCAATAAAGTAAAAATGTACTTCATTAAAATCAAATGTATCATGCAGCAATAAAACATTTCACTGTCACAGTTAATAAAATCTGGGCTTCAGTGCTAAGTGTTATATTTTTAATGTTTAGAGAAGTATACCTTATTTAGGTGTCAAATTTATATTAATCAGCTCATTTATAGAGACTGGCAAACACAAACACCTAGCAGTGCCGGATGAAAGCAAATTTTTTTGTGGGGAATATGGCTCCTGAAACGTAACTATTACCAAGTGTGAACAAGGTAAAATAAGCTAACTTACTGTGCCTCCAAATATTTTTTGCTCAATTTTTTTTTTTGTTTGTTTAGAAAATCTTTCACCTGTTCCACTGAAGAAGGTTTCTTTCTCTTTTTCATCTCTTTTTAACTTTGACTCCATCACTGTTTTTAAATGTTTATATTTTAAACCTTGCTTAGAAAAAACTACTTTCTTACAACGTGGTTTGGGATTCTTTCCTTTTGGGAGGGAAGTGAAGGGCTGGGAGGAAGAGTGGGGTTTCATTTTCTGTGTGTATCTTCTCTGAAAGTTGCTATGAAATGTGTACCGATATGACTTTGGGGTCTGCAAATTATAATGTTGTGTATTTTAACCAATATGTTTAATGTCAAAAATGTTGATGCACATAGGGATTTTATTTTTTTAGAGACTTCCAGACATTTGGATCTGACTTTTTTCAGTGATGCTGAGCATTCCTCCCACTGAAAGCCTGCACTTTTTTCTGTTCAGAACTGAAGATAATTAGGTGTTACCTGTTACTTTTCAGTGGCACAACTTCTCCTTTGTTTTTTTGTGTTTTTTGTGGGTTTTTTTTCCCAGTGCAAAGTCTATTATCTTTTAAGCCCAATTCTCCTTTCAGCCTTATTTTACATATTCTCCAGCTAAAAATCTTTTGCATGTTAGTACTTTCACTTAAGATCTTCTTTTTTAGACTATATTCTCTAACAATATTTTACCACTTGCTTCTTAGGGAGGAGAACCCAAACCATTAACGATCATGCTGCACCGAGAAAATGATACTTTGGGATTCAATATTATAGGAGGACGACCCAGTCAGGTAACCAGAGAAGTAACTGTAGGTTATTTTGAACAAACTTTCTGCTACTCTATACACTATCAGTAATAGAAGTTACTTTTGATGGCAGTAGGTATAGAATCAGCTCTATAGGTAGAACTGTATATTATCAGATGTAATTGAAGTCATTGTTTTGAAGAGATAATCTTGTGAGAATTGGATTATTCTAATTTTCAGGAAAGATGTGTTCCCATTCTTTTTGCTTTAAAACTTTAGGCTCATCTGCACTCAATTCTCATGTGAGTAATCATGTAAACTGTTCAATGGGAATCTCTGGGACTACTTACAAGAGTCATTGCTGCAGGATTAAGCCATTGGAATTTTTGGAAACAGCTTGGTTTTTGGTTTGTTTGTTTGTTTTTGTTTTTGTTTTTTCATTTAAAGGAGAGATGAAAATTTGCTTCTGTAGCTCAGATAGCTTAAGCACACATCCTGCTATCACTTGTCTGCTTTCAGTTTTTCTTTCTTTATGAACTGAAACAGAGTTTTCCTCAGTCTTCTATCTTAAATCAATTTAGCTTCATCAGTCTAGGTTTAGAAAGTTTATTGGAAATGGTAGAATATGCATAAGGATCATTAACACCCCCCTCCCCCCGAATATGCATAAGAATATGCTGCTTTTAATTTTTTTTCTACTTCATCCTTCCAAAAGCATTAATCAGGACTGTCATTACATGTGAAGGGTAAAGAAACCTGTTAAACTGGAAAATTAATAGTTGATTAAAAAGGCTTGGCAATAAGTATGCACTGATCAGGTTCTTGTTAAGTGGGAGAATTGTAACCTCTTACTAGTATTGAGAAGAATGGGACCCTGTATATTAGTTTGGCAACCTTCTGCTCTTAAGCTATATTTAGCGGTGCCAAAGAGTCTGTTCCCATTAGCCTAAGAAGTTCACTATCTGTGCTGCAAAATTACTGTTCCCTGTGGGTAAGTATGAAGACCAGCAGTTATCAAATATTGGTGCTGTAAATCCAAAGCAAGTATTTCTTAGATTTTCTGCTCGAAGGATGAGACAGCAGGTGCCTATAAGATAAAATACATGTGCTTTGATAATATCCATATTTTTAGCATAGCAGTAACAAAGTCCAGACAATCTTCAGTTTGCATTGCAGTGTGACTTCTGTTATTTACAGCTGTAGGAAGACTGCAGGGAAAAGTAGGCATGGTGTTCAGCTTTCTTGGAATGACAGCTGAGCTTCCCTGGAGTACTTAACTGCTGACAGTGCATACTAGAACAGTTTTTTGTATTACAAACTATTAGGCTTTTTGAATGAATATTCTGGAAGTTTAAGGAGCAAATGGTAAATGTATGAAGGTTCATAGCACTGTTCGTGAAGAGAATGGCTGACTGGAGAGAAGGAAATGATCATGGTTTTCTGTTAACACTGATAGTTGAAGATGGAGAAGTTGGTAGAGCTGTAAGGCAGAGCTGAGTCTCAGGGGTTTTTAATTCTTTGAAGTTTAATTTGGAAATTCTGTTTTGTTTTGTTCTTGTGATAAATGTGAATATCAGATGTCTGATTGGCAGTTCCCAGGTATCAGTATAAGGGCTCGCTCAACATATCTGGAGCCAAAAAAGTATAACAGGAAAGAAGGATTGAATTGATTAAAATAATTGAAATAAAAAACTCTGCTCAAAAACTTAAATATTGGAACAGCAATTTTTGGTAACAAGACAAAAAGGCTTCATGAAAGCGATCTGTACATTCAGGTTGTTCAGGGAAAAAGCACCCTTGGGTGAAGCGTTGGCTTTGCAGCAGAAGAGCAGAACAGTGGTGCCACTGTGTTAGACACCTATGTTGAAATGTGTTCCATCACCATGTGTTATTTGTATTTTATAAATACAATGCAGGTTTTTCCCATTGGAAAGCAGGTGACTGTTGGTGACTTGGGGAACGTACTTTCCATTGGCTGTGTTTCATTTCAGTGCATAACAGGCTTCCCCATTGTTCACCTTCTACCTGGAGGAAGGAGGAGAGGAAAGGAACAACTCACCACAGGCTTTTATTTTGTCAGGAAAGGACTCACTTCACATAAGTGTGTGTTTCTGAGGGGTGATTGATTATTCTAATGGAGTAAGGCTGCTTTGATCCCCACTTTTGGCCTGGGCCCCAGTTCTGGTGGGCTGGGAGGACTGTGCTGTGGAGGCTGTGGAGGCTGTCCCCTCCCAAGAACACCAGAGCAAAGCCAGGCTGGAGGGAGCTGTGTGCTGTGGGCATGGCTTGGGGCTCCTGCAGTCATCCACAGACTGAGCTAAAGGTTGGGTAAACCAATCATCTCTGTGGCTCCCCTCCATCCCCTGCCATGCAGCCTGTGGGCTATGTGACAGGGTGCTGGAGCTCAGAATGCTGCACGCTGCATTTTCATGTTAGGGCTGGTGGATACCAGCATGTGCTACCAATGGGGACCACGAGCCAGACTGGAATATTCTTTTTCTGTCTAGTTCATACATTACTCTTGAAAAAGCCAGTGAAATTTCTTATGGAAAAAAAATACAATTTTAAGTGGGTGAAGGTGCTATAATCTAGCCTTTTGTTTTCTTAAGGAAAAAAACAAACCAGCATTTTCATTAATAGCTATTATGCTTCTTTTATCAGAGTTTAATTTCTCACTGTTTAGATGGGAACTCAGTGGAAGTCTTTTTGTTAATAATTTCAAAATATTGTTGGAACTGTTAGTAAGTTTCCCTTTTGCTTCTTACCTGACACCTATGAGTCTTTGTGACAAAGGATAAAAAATTGAGTTTATGAAGTCATAATCTGACTAACATTGTGTTTAACAAATATCTGTTAACCTGAAATCTACCTGGGTTGAGTCTCCATAGGACAGTTGCTACATAGTGTAAAGCATATTTTACAGAGGCTCAATTTTTTGTTATGCCTTTATAATTTTCTTAATAGAAAAAATTATAAAATATTTTCCCCATGAGTGTCTAGGACCTAGACCTAGAAACCTGTACACATATGAATTGTGCTGTTGGTCAGGGGTTCACCAGTCACAGAAGGAAAATAAGCATCATATGAACTGCCATCCAAAGGATAAATCTCTAGAAAAAAATTCCTTCATTTACTGCTATCTAGGTTATTATTTGTATGAACACTTAAAAATACTTTAAGTAGGTAGTGTCTGTTTGGCATTATTTCTTTATCAGTAATGTTTTAAAACTATTTTAAACTATCATTTGATGAAATCAAGTAACTTTATCATGTGTGACAACATCAGGTATATAGTTCCAGCTATGGTAGATATCTTACCTGCTTTAAATTCAACCTTCACATGAGTTGTCCTTAGCAATGTGTAGAGAACAACTGGAAGTGGGTTCTCTTTTTGTCCACAGCTGATCTGTATGGATTTCACAGTTGAGTAAGTTCTCAATCTCCCATGTGAATAGGATTTTTGAGGTTAACCACTTCCAACCAAATCCTATCACTGTTATATGCCAGCTAACTAATGTCACTTTGTTCCTTAGAGCTCTATTTTCAAATGCAGGAAAAAAAGTTTACAAGCAGCAGTACTGCAGCAGCCCTTTCCCTCCTGAGAGAAACACTTGTGCATCCATTTTTATGAGTATCTTCCTCTGTGCATTATGTACTAGTCACTGTCTGCTGTGAAGATTGAGCTCTGCGTTAGGTATTTTAGCTGGGATCTGATTACCGTTGCACCCCGTGTCTCATTTAGACAAAATAACTAGAAGTAAATGGATAATCTTATAAAAATTGCTGGAATAGTTCATGAATTCTGTCCTTTTGATTAATGACTAGTTTGCATTAAACAAGTTAAAAAAAAAAAATCCCAAGCAGCTTAATTCTTAGCTTGAAAAATGAGCTGCATATTTCAGGTGGATTTGCATTTTTCATTGCTGCTGATTTTAGTACCATTTCATTTCTTGTACTAATGTGGCTCTTTTTGCAACTTGCCTGTCTCCTGGTACAGAACAATCAGGAGGAATCTGCTGAGGGAATTTATGTATCAAAGATTTTGGAAAATGGACCTGCGGACAAAGCACAAGGCCTGCAAATTCATGACAAGATTATTGAGGTAAGAAGAAAAAGAAACAACCCACCAATGGATTAGTCTGTTATATTATCAGATTAATCAAGGATTTGATGGTTTTTATACTAAGTATGTTGTAATTTTCCTCTTTTGCTGTGTCTAAACATGATTCTTGTACACTGAACTGCTCAAACATTTCTCAGATATGAAGACACATGATGGATTTTTCCAACAACTAATAAATGTATTGGTCTTGGGATTAAGCTGATTTAAGCAAGGCAAAGGTGTAGACACTGAAATGGCAAGCAAGAGAGGCATTTTGTGTTTCTTTTCATTAACTTGAGACAGAAGGTAAAAAACTCTCTGGAAATTCACAGGTTTAGTGAAATTGATTTTACCCTGTGTAGGCGGTGTTACTGGTGTGACTCTGGGACACTGCAGAGATGCTGTGCTGGTAAACAGTGCTGCGAAAGTTCTTAAGCAATTAGAGAAAGTACTTTCTCCTGTATGATCAGAATTAGATCATCTGTTTTTCTCACCGTGACCAATACAGCTTTTTACTGGTCATGGAATATATTAGCACAGAAATTTTAAAGTTTATTCCTGTGTTTTATGCAGTTTTTTCCCCCATAAAATAACTGTAATTAAAAAAAATATCAGTAACTCAGTCTGAATAATAGGTTGCTGTTTAGCCTACATGTGTATCTGTAATTAACCCTCTAAGAGGTCTCGAAGGAACAGTTTCAAACAGTCACTGTAATAGGCATCTTAGGGAGCTGTCAAAACGGCATTTCACATCACAGCTCTAATACAACTCTCTGAATGACAGCACATACCAGTAGCTGCTGGGTTTGTTTAGAATACATCACTCCAACCTTGGGTTTATGAGAGGCTTAGAATTTGGTGTGAACTTGCCAGTTGGATGAGGTTTTGAACAAAGACACAGGAAGCAAGTGGATTGGAAGACAAATGCAGAGTGCTACTGCTTGGCTTTTTGCATTGTATCGCTGTTAAGGATTAGAAACATAAGCCAAGAGTGTTTCAGTGCTGGCATTGCTGTTCATGTTGGGAGCCTAGAGCAGTGTGTGAAACCAAATTAATATATTTTCTTGGAAAAAGAAGGCTCATGCTCTTACCTGGCAGATCCATGCATCTCTAGTAGAAATTAAATTGGCTTGGCAGAGCTGAACTTGCAAAATAACTCCCCAAGACATACAAAAAGCTTTTGTGTCCAATTTTTTTTGTAATAGCAACACAATGCTGAAAAAATCTATTTTCTTCTGACATTACTGTTTCACTTACCATGTTGTGTTTTCTGTAGACTCACCACCTATATAGTTTTATGCATTTGCTCAACACTTTCTGCTTTTTTTATTGTTCTTTTGTAGTACCTTGATTTTTAAGACAAAATGGAGTGGTTTTGGAGGAAGGAAGAATAAAGTCCCAAACTAGCATTTATTAAATGTGAAGTCATTTCCCAAAATGCCATCATAGTTAATGCTTGATTTTTATTTGTTGAAAAAATATGGCTGCATAAAATCATACTAATATTTAAATTGCTACTGAGAATGTACAGATTTCAGTTCTATTTGAAACTATAGATCCAGTTTAGTATAAGTATTCATAGAGCTCTGAATGGAGCACCATTTTCACCATATTAATGTACAACAGTTTTGTATATATTTTTTTTTATTTAGGCAAGCATTTAAAAATGTTCAGGGTTAGACCAAATATTCTACTAAATGTTTTAGTGTTTTAGTATTTGTTAGACTAAAATAAAAAGAGGAAGAGAAATAGGTAACACCGACTTTCTAAATGAAATGCACATAAGTAATTATTCCTCCATGCTAGATATAGGAAGCAGCTGGAGTCAAAAAGTCAAATTTTTCCTTGCCCATACATAGCTATTGATGTCTTCTCACATCAGGATGCCCTGCCAGCACTGCTGCAGTTTGTTGTGAAGTATCAATATGAAAGCTTCTGCTGTGAAGAAGTAAGTTGTATGGTGTAAAAATGTTCAAAAATGTTGTTAAATACACAGAATATCAGCTTTGGTGGAAAGTTGATAGGAAGTGGGACTTATTATTATTGCTTGCTCTTCACTCATTTGGTGGTCTGATCTAATGGGTGATATTTTATGAGGCCGTTTTTCAATAATTAAGAGCAGAAGGAACCAATGTTGTTTGAAGAGCCTTCAATAGCTTCAGTCAGTTGTTTGGCAATGTGATGCTCGGGGTGTTTCTAGCAATGCGTAGCTAATGGGATAATAGACAGAACTATCCCATTAAATCAGGAGAAAATCTGTTCTCAAGGCGTGTTGCTAAATAAAGAAGGTAATTTGCTTCAGTGCTTTATCAGATGTTTAACAAATGTTAACTGCATGTGGTTGACTACAGTGAGTTGTGCACATTTCAGATGACCGTCTCGTGGATAACCTAGTGCAGCAAAAGGATTTCACAGTCCTATGGCATTGGCAGCTGGAATTGTGGCATACATAAGTAGTGCTGCCTTTTACTTCATATACTTCATTATCTATGGCAGCAACTTTCCCAAATAATTGTTACAGTATTTGAAAGGATGCCAGGGGGAGAAATCAGATTTCTTTCTTAAGGTATTTATTTTAAGTATGAAAATGCCATGCAAATGACTTGAGTTCCTGGGCGGTTTTGAGATCAATGTGCCCAGAATACAGGCCATAGAGCCTCTTTGGCGCTTTAATATGAAAAAGGTTGGCGTTTGGACTTCACATTCAAGTAAGTGTATTTTGTGCTTGAGGACCTGAAAGCTGAAAGCTGAAACAGATGCCTGTGGGCTGGCAGGGTGGTGGTGGTGAGTGTCCCCAGGTGACAGGGAGAGGTGAAGGGCATTAGCCCCAGGTACCCTCTGTCAAGGGGTTGCAGCTCTTCATGATCACAAGACTGTCACTGATCATTCTCACTGTCCTGCTGAGGAACAGAGATTTCAGGCACAGCTTTACCCTCTTCATTCAAGGTTAACTCCTCTGTAAGAAAAGACTTGTTTATGCAGTGTAAAGCTGGCCTGGGACAGTGATGTGCATGAGCAGCATTTTGGCAATGTTTACGTTCAGGAATGTTATTACAAGCCAAAAATGATAATTATTTGTTCATCAAGGAGAAACTCTTCCTCATTCATTACTTCTATGTTAGCAGATTCCTCCAGATGTCACCGTCTTCTGTTACTTTTTATGCAAAAATCTAGCTCCCTAAATTAACACAGTGCAGCATGTGTTCCAGTACCAAACACTAATCACATGCTACAAAAAGCATCTCGCAAAACTAGATGCAGCACTGATATCTGTGACTCCCAGCATGAAAGCCTTGGATATGGGCAGTAATATAAAGCCACCAGACATTTAACTTTTGGATTTTTGTCTTCTTCCTTTCCAACCTGCCTGTGAATCCCAAGAGGAGGAGACAAGTAGCAAGCCATGCCCAGGACTGTCTCTTAGTCTGTGCTGGTTCAAAGAATTCTGGTTGCTGCTGGGAGAAAATACAAAGTATGTTTAGAATGGTTCAGTTACATAGCTATGCATGATTTAATCTCCCCCTCACTTCATGCAAATCTTTCCTATTGAATAAGTCCACTGCTCATCTTTGCTAATACTAAAAGCCTCCTCAAGGCAGCATAAACTAGCTATGATCCTTGGCAATGTTGCTGATACCCAGAAGTGTTTTACCTGCTGCTTTTTTTTTTATACACATTTATAGTTCTGAGCAGTAACACCAGAAGTAGCTCTTTCTGTATGGAGAGAAATTTTACTCTCTCAGTTTGCAGTTAGTTCAGCTTCATATAAGAAGGGCACCACATTGGCCAGAGCTCCAGGTAAACTATTTAATGCCTAATTGACAAGCCATTCAGATCTAGTTCTTTATATTTGTTTGGGTTGTTTTTTCTTTGTATAATATTAAATTTTATGGAAATTTGTATGTCATCACTTCTGGGCTTGAGCCCAACTTTATTAAAAAACAGTGACTGATTTTCTCAAGTCCTCTTTCATTCTATAAGTCACAATGTCTTGCAAAATACCATTGTATTACCAAAGTGGGATATGCTGATTTGATCTTTTCACTTTAGCGTTGTGCATAAAATACATGACCAGGACAGAATTTGCAATCCTGATGGAATTCCTGATTTTTTTTTTTCTAAAAAGAGTAGGATTTCATCAATTTGAGGGAAAAGAGCTACTGTTAATTCATATTGCCTAGGAGACAAAGTCCTATAATCACAGCTGAACTTTCTGTAGTAAGTTTGCCAGATAACCAAACAGCAGTGAAAAACCTTGTGTGCAAGTAAAAGGGGCTTAGGCTGAAGACCAAAATATTGCCTGTGAGTAACATCATCGTCTGGAAGGCTCAAGTGTTTTTCTGTTCCTTGCACTGCAAGGCAAAGGCTTCTGTTCTTTTACTCTCAAGTGAAATGAGAATATTGGCCCTTTTGCATTTTAGCCGGTTGATTCTCATTAATTTGATGGTTGAAAAGCAGGCATGATGGAGAAAAAAGGAAAGAAAACATATTGAGCCTGAGATCTTCAGGTCTTTTTGAAAAATGAGATGGTTGCATAAGTATCATGACTATGTATTTTGTTTATGCAGCCTGAGCTCCGTAAGTGTATAATAAATAAGACAAATAAGACTTCATCCCTTATTCCATGTTTCCCTTTGTTCTTTTCACTTTTTTTGGAGAGTACACGCACAATGACTCTCAAGCGCATGTCAGCAAAGCCAGTTTCAATAAAGATGAAGTCTTGAGGCTTATCCTGGCAGAAGTAACTTACATCTGCAAAGCGCCTACACAGAAATTTTTTTAACTATTGCCAGACTGCTGACTGTGCTGTGTGTCAGCCTTGTGATGTTTTATCTTCTGCATGTTTCTGTCAGTACACTCACTATGTTGCTCAAGCAAAATCTTTGATACTAGTCATGTTTATTTGGCTTAGAATCTCCACTGTCAGATTATGTCTGTAGACGTAGTGAGCTTAAAAACTGTCTTGCTGGGATCAGAGCTACAAAATTTGGGATGGCTTTTAACCAAAGCTGCACATGATGTGGCCAGTAGGATCTGAGTGGTAGCTAAGGAAGCTTTTATATAGCTGATTTTAGTGGTGTGGATTTCAGTGTATCCAAATATGCCCAAAGTAAGCCTTAGGTATATTAAGTTGTCTTAAATCCTTAACAAATTAATAATGTTATGTTGCAGGTACTCAGGTCTGGCACCTGTGTTCATTAGATAACTCCTAATTAGTCTGAAAGATCCCTGGCATAATAAATTAGTTAATTGTACCATAGGCTTAGAAATGTCTGTAGCCTCTTTTCACCTCTCCCTCACCTGTTGAGACACAAGTTTTTGGACACCTGAATTCTTTCATTTGTCTGAAGAAACTTTAAAAAGAGTTAGGTGTGACTAGATTTGTACATAACTTCATTTAAATAGGAGCTACTTCCCCCACGGAATTTTTACTTAACAGAAAGTCTTAGAGTTCTCCAAGAAGTGAGAGATCTGGGTTGTGGTCTCTGCCCCACCTGTGAAGGATTGAGTTTACCTATCCAGGTAATTGCCCTCGTTACTAGGCCGAGGCTATCTGGTGTGAGAGCAGCCTCCACGCCATCCTCTTTGAATGGAGCTAGGTGCCAGTAGGCGTTTGAGAGTCAGGATTATCCAGTGATAATCTGCTGTGAAATAGATGCTGGTTCCAGGGAGCTGTATCTGGAATACTGGTCCTGCCCTTTTCTAGGTAAGTGTTTGTGCCAATACCTGAGAGTTTCTCCTCTTTCTTGCACAGTTTTGCATCTTATGTGACTTCCTTGAGTGATACTTGCATTTCTGACTTCATAGTGTCTTGACTTTGAGAAGGGAGGTAGTGAATGCTGTTAACCAGGACATCCTCTAGCTAGGACACTTTCCTACATAGGAAAGATGGCATTCCCTGACTGAATAAATACCAGTAGCTGGGGTTTTCTTCCTCCTGGTCTTTGCTCTGGCTGCTGTGTTATCTAAAAGGTGGTTGCTGCTGATGCCCTCTCTCAGAGGGCTGCACAGGCTGGATCTCATGCAGGTTGAGGAACTTAGTGTTCAATGTATTGTCTGTGCTAGAAGTTGACATCTCACTGTGGGCATCCTGGAATGCCTGAATTTTGTACTTCATTGCCTGAGTTCCCAAATATCAGTAGCCTAAATTTGACTGGACTAGCTATAGATCTTTAGAGGTACCTGTGTTCCTGTCTCTTCACTGAACTAAAATGCGAAAAGGAAAACAGGTTATGTTCCTTCTAAAAAGTGCTTAAAATTCCAGCAATTTACTGTCTGTGTTTTAAAAAGCAAATATGAGACTTTTATTTATGTGTGACCTAAAACTTCTGTATTTTTATGGTGAAATATGTTAGAGAATGGACTACTGAAATAATTACACTTCCATATATGTTTCCTGCAAATCTTAATAAGACTTAGCAAAACACTTTGTGTCTTAAAAAAAAGGGAGAAATGAAACAAAATTATATTTAAGAAGTGGAGAACTTGCTGTTAATGGTGTAATAGTGAACAATGACTTAAGGTTTTGAGATAAGAAATTCAGTATTTGATCCCTTAGTTGACGTTAATAAAAAGGCAAAATACTTGTGTAAAGCATTATCATGAAAAATTCTAAAAAGCCTTGGATTTTAAGAGGTATTTTTTCCTGAGGTTTAATCTGAGAAGTTTCTATCTGTTGAGAACTTGCTGTGGACCTAGCTCTAGAGAGGCATAAGCTTGTAAGAGAGTTTCCCAGCTGTGTTTGTTGGGGCTCATTCTCACAGAGAAACCAGCTATGTGTGCAGGTATAATGCTACATTGTTTTTGTGGAAATATGTTTACTCATGATGCACACAGTATCTTAAAAAAAGAAAAAAAAGCCAGACATGGTTAGAATAGGACTGCCAGATGAACTCTTCAACTATTTTATTTGCAGAATTGGTATATTCAAGAGAGAAAGCAGTATCATTCCTTTTCAGCAAGTCTCTTTAGCTTGCAAGTCATAGCTCTTTTGAGATGCAGCTAGCTGATGGTACTACCTTTGTATGTGCTTGGATGCTTTTCTGCGAGGGGTTCCCAGTAAGCAAAGCAAAGTTGATAGTAGGGTGGCTAGAACAGGACATAAGGCAGATGTGGCAGGAGGAGCAATGTTTCTGAAATGTGACCTATCTTCATGCTGGAGTCAAGAGAACAAGCTAAGTGGCAGTGGTGAAAACGATCTCTTAAAATGGATTTTTATGCTACTCTTACCGTGTTGTGTCTTTGTCTAGGTGACTTAGGTTAGGAATGATAGAAGAGGCTTTGGGATCTTGCATGCACATCAGCATGCATAACCCTCTCTCTCCAATGAGACATTTCTGTTTTGCTCTGACTGCAGTGGATCTCTGCAGCAGCTGGATCACCGTAGGTGCCGAAGGGGAAAGGTGAAGGAGAGTATGCAAGGAAGAAGGAAAAACAGGGGAAACTGAGCTTTACAATTAGAAAGTACTAAGCATCCACCTTACGTTTCCACAGGAGTGTTTTCCAGTGCTTGCCCATAAACAGGCAGTGTGGGAGAAATGGAGGGGATGTAGGGATAAAAGTAACTGAGCTGTGGAATAGGATCACCTACACACACTGCTGTGGGCTCTGATAGGGGAATAAGTTGGAACAGAACTAGAGTAGAACTATGGTAACTGTATTCTGTCCGCAGAGTGGGGCAGTAGCCAAATTGGCAAGTCAGTGGTGCTGTTAGGTAGGAAGGATTCTGGTTAACCTGTGGAAGAGCTGACTAATATAAGAACCTGCAAGATACCATAAACAGTGTTGCTACCATGTACTATAGATCCCTAGGCACTGTGTGAAGGCCTGATCACACCCATCTCCTTTATAAAGAGTCTAATCTCACCCCTGAGGGATAACGTGTCAGAAACTTGGCAAGTTGAAACTCAGCATCTTCCTAGAAGCCCTGTTTGAGCTTGTCTTTGCTGCATGGCATCTTTTCCTTCTCTCTCTTTTTTTTTTTTTTTTTTTTTTTTATAAGCTTAAAGATAAAACTTGCAAAATAATGGAACTTAAACATACTTCAGTCTCACCCAGCAGCAGGAGCAATGCAGTTTTATATGCAGCTGAGGTAGTAAGTTTGGAGGAAATTTTTGTTTATATAAGGTTTAAGACGTGTTAATGAGCACTTTCAAGAATGCATTAAACAACCTGACTAACATCTGTCAAATGTTGCTGCTTTCACCCTCTTCCCAGGAAGAGAAGGGCATGTGCAGAAGTGTGTTTTGTTTAGGAATTTTTCAAGTAATTACATACACACATATTTACATGTTGGTTTATGTTTACATTAGGGAAGACAAGGTCATAGAAATGTATCTTTATATTTCTTGCTGAAGGTGGCAAGGTTTTGTGATGAAAACCCTTGCTCTTTGGACTTTGCTGTGGGCATGATCTTGAGTCAGCCCTGAAGAAAGTGTCCAGCAGGTCAAGGGAGGTGGTTCTACCCCTCTACTCTGCTCTGATGAGACCCCACCTGGAGTACTGTGTCCAGCTCTGGAGTCCTCAGCACAGGAAAGACATGGACCTCCTGAAGCAGGTCCAGATGAGGGCAACAGAAATGATCAGGGGGATGAAACGTCGCTCCTATGAGGAAAGGCTGAGAGAGTTGGGGTGGTTCAGCCTGGAGAAGAGAAGGCTCTGGGAAGACCTTATTGCGTCCTTTCGATAGTTAAAGGGAGCCTGTAAGAAAGATGAGGACAGACTTTTTAGTAGGTCCTGTTGTGATAGGACAAGGGGCAATGGTTTTAAATTGAAAGAGGGTAGATTCAGACTGATGGTGGTGAAACACTGGAAGAGGTTGCTCAGGAAGTGGTAGAAGCCCCATCCCTGGAAACATTCAAGGCTGGACAGGGCTCTGAGCAACCTATTTGAAGATGTGCTTGCTCACTGCAGGGTGGTTGGATTAGATGATCTTTAAGGGTCCCTTCCAATCCAAACCATTCTATGATTCTATGAAAGTGTTTTCTCTTCCATTGACAAGCTGAATCTCCATGACAGTTGGGCTGTAGATGGGATTGTGGATCATTGCCTTGGTCTTGGACCAAGTCTGTCTAATAGATGTAGTGGACTTGATGGTTGATATGGAGCTGAAGTACCCTAACATGGTGAACTCCAGAAGTTTTGAGAGGAGGAAAGGCATTTTCTGATGACTTCGCTTAACCTTGTCAACTATGTAGTGAATAGAAAAAGTCAGAAGCTTAAGAGAGCACTTCAGGATGGATCAGAGGGCTCTAACTCTTTGAGGCTCATATGATGAAGCCTAGTGAGAATAATTGAGAAGCTCTGATAAAGTCTGAGACCACGGTGAGTTTGTTGCTTGGAACTGAAGGATGTGTGAGGAAGCTGTGCCTCCCACAGCACATGTTGCTGGAACTCCAGAAGCTCTTGGCATTTTCAGAAAGTGAAAAGAGACTTCAGCCTTTCACGAAGGTTGTTCTTTATTGTGGTTGAGACAACTTCACACTTAGAGGAGATTACAGCTTACATATGTTTTGTGAATGCAGTGTTTTATCCTTTTACGTCACTGAATTGATTGTTGCAATCCACAGGTATATGCTCCAAGAGCTTTGATCTCTTCTGCCCTTTTTCTTAATCAGCTAATTATATTTGTAAGGAGTAGCTAATCACTGCTCTCTATAATTGGAGGCTGAGTGAAAAAAGCTGTTAGTGTCTGCCAGTGCAGAAATGCTCAAAATGAAGTCATTATTCATAGCTTCACTTAAGAAATTAATAACCTAATTTTTAAGGACCTGTGAAATGCAGAAGTATGTTGAACGGGATAATTCTTCTCCTTCGAGTGAATAGGAGTAGTCCAAAGTGCATACAGCGCTGTGCTTTCCAAATGCTTGGAAAATGGAAATGATAATGTAAAAAAGGTTGTTGTTTGGAAACTTATTCTCTCCAAAATGCAAAATTCTGCAGCTTTTAAAACCATACAGTAATGGAAAAACTCATTTTTAACTTGGCAAGAGCAGATGTGGTCTCTTCAAACCACCATCAAAGACTATGCTAAGTAAAATCAAATATACTAAGCTAAGTACATTTGTTACTAATACACAGACATTTTAGTAAATGTATGTCTTGTTTCGAATTGCAAATCTAATGTAATTTTACAGCTTTGTATGTAGACCCAACTTGATTGAATCACTGCTGCTGCAGGAAAGGAGAGTAGAATGACTCAACACTGTTTCTTCATTCAAATAATTTTGGAAGGCATTTTCTTTATGAACTATTGTTGACAAAATAAGTCATGGCTGCTATGTTTATTTACATAGTAAGTTTACGTATGTTATTTACAGGCTGCGATTTACATAATGTTTTCTTTGAGGAATTTTTCTTTTCAAGTAGCAAGACTGGGAAATAGAGTAGGAGGAAGGGGGAAAGGAGAAATTATGGAAAATGTATTTCATAGCTGTTGACATCCTGGTGTTTTCTACTTGGTTTTTAAGTATGAAAGACATTTGACATCACTGTATTCCACACACCTCTCAAATAGTTCAGCTTCTTTAAAATTGGATAAATTATGAATCTGTGTGTCTAGAAGTAGTCATCTAATGTAGGGGAAGGTCAAAAATAGGCTGACATAGAACATGTGTTTTTTTTTCCCTTCATCTGTATTTTCCTGACCAACATTTAAAGGACCCAGTGGTTCAGAGCTTGCCCATCTGTTTCTAAGTACAGTCTTTCAATCTTGCATTTGTTTCTTTAAGCATGCTGATCAAGTGGGTTAGTATCTGAAGTCCTTCCAGCAGCTTGCAGGAAGAAGGCATGCTATTTTAAATGGAAGGGATTTGCTGTCTTGTATGTAATAAAACATCTGGATCTCTACACTTCTCTGTTCCAGTCTGATTGAGCTGGGCTAGTCTTTGGCACGTGGCAAGTATGGAGCCATATGGTCTCCATACTGTCAGCAAGCCTCTTCAGCACATACCTTTGCCTACCCCCAGCTCTCTCTGAATGGTAGCTGCTACTGCAGCCTGAAAGATAAATGTTCCAGGAGCTTTCAGTCTGTTGTGCCCTTTTTAAATGGATTAATTGCATTTTTGAGTGGTACAACATCCAGCAGTCTCGAGCAGAAAGCTGAGTCCTGCCCTTCTCCTGCGGTGTTCAGAGCCCTGATCCAAACTGGGTGCTTTGTGCTAGTGCCAGATCTGTAGCAGCACTTTCTGAGTTCCACTTTGTGTCCCTTGCATCTTGCTTTCTTTATTTCTCCATGAAAACTCTAAGTGCTCAGCACAACTGTTTTTTAGCATGCTCTAGACATGTAGTTAAATGGAAAATGAGCTGTTTTGAGAAATTTCTTAACAGAAATTTACTTTCTAGTGACTAAAAGAATGGTGTTAAAGTCACAATACACTTGCTAGCATATCTTTTTAATTTTATTTTTTTTTTTTGAGTGGTGAACGGGAACCTTTCCTTCTGAGAATAAGTATGATATTAAATCTTACTATTAATGATTTCTCTATTTTTTTTATTTCAAAAAAGAGTAGGATGAACATGAGGGACTAGGAAGAACATTTCTATTTTTGCAATATAAAAATAACCTGTAAGAAACAAAAATGGCTCATAGAATTTTTTGTAAAGAACTCTTCTTATTGCTAGAACTTCTCATTAAATAAATGTAGACCACTGTTTTCAGCCTTCTTTTCAGAATCACGAAAAACTCATACTCTTAGTACAAGGGCACAGTACTTAAGTATTTTTTTATTTTTTTATTTTTTTATTTTTTGTTCCTCCACCCTGCTATGAGGTAATGGAAATCTAAAGAATCAGCATTCATCACTTAATCCAAAGGTTTTATCTTTTAATTAACACAAGCCATGGACAATATTATAAAGATTAAAGAACGCATTTGACATTTCAGAACACAATTCAGAGAGTGAATAGTTCAGAAGGTGCTTTTAATGTCTTAGCAGAGCAACTTGAGAACAAAGTTTTAATCTGATTGCTTAAACTTGTGTCTTTTATGTTAGTCAGAGTCCCACAGTCCATTACAGCCATTCTGCTGATGTCATTAACAAGTACTTTGGGGAGTTCCAGTACAAAATTAAGAACTGTGTGTATACATTAGTGACTTCTTTCTATGTGTATTGCTTTACATTTGTCTCTTTCTCTTTTGTGTTGTGCTTGCTGTGATTTTTATGTTCTGTAGTTCAAGGAGCTACCTCCATGTATATTTTAAAGCACATATCATATAGGAAACAGTTTATACTAGCCACTGAAGTTATTAATTTGAAAGCCAGCACATTACTTGCTAGCATGGTTAGTTTTACTGCTCTGCTTTGAATTCTGAAATCTGCTTGGTCATAGTTATGAGTTTTCTTTTTAATTTAAAAATTTGGAGAAAACTGGTTGAGGTCAGCTCGGATGACCTCAGTTCCACCTAGAGCCCTTGGGCCACTATTTCCTACTGACTGGCTTTGCAGCAGGGTTATGGTCCTTCCCAATGAGGTGGTTAGAATGGCAGTTGTCAGGTTTTCTTGCAGCAGACATTTACAATTACTTTTGCAGTTAAAGAAACAGGAGGGAAAAAAAAAAAAGCATTTACAATGTTAGAGACTATTTTCAATTAGATAAATGTTGATGAAATGTGAACTATTAGGTTAGCTGGGATTCCTGTATATTTTGACTTTAATCTTTCATCAGAAGAAAAAAAAAAGTTGAATCCCTTGTTTTCTAAATGTAGACAAATAAAAATGTTAAATGCCTATGCTTCGTCTGCTTACCCTAGTCTCTTAATTAATGAGGACAGAGGCACAGGCAGAGGGCAATTTGCATTATTTTAGCCACTGTGTACAAGATGCCTTTTCATCTGAAGTTTCCTGTCCGTTTTCATTTATATACTTTAAAACCAAAAAAATATTCCCTCCTGCTTTCTTAACCACAATTGCTGCTTAGTGTACAAGTACCAGCAACATACTTCTCTGTCATCTCAAAATACTTGTTGTCTGGCTATGCTACCTCAAGTTATTAAAGATTTGTTCTGGGAGGAGAAGCCTAAACTCCATACCCAGTTGCTAAGTTATTGATTTGATTCAGGAACTTAGGGATGAAGTGAGACCTTAGAGGCTAACGGAGTAGGTAGAGAAATGTGTTCTAGACTACCACAAAATAGTGGAGTCCAATTATAAATTGCATGCACCATCATCAATGTTGCTGTGTCTGAGTTGAGTATTCCCCAAGTTCATATATTGTACATTTTATCAATAAGTGAGTGGCCAAACCATGATGAATCCATGTTATTAAGTAGGAGAACAATAAGTGGTGCTAACCAGCCTGTGCCACGCCATCTGCCTGATGTTTACTTTTTTGAGTACTTATCATGTGTTTAACAGTGTACAAAGACCTGAAAAAAGAAATACCAACCTAAAAATAGTGTCAGGGAATTGAGGACATACAGGACACTTAAGATGAGACTCATTTTGCATAATGCTAAATGTCTTAATGTTTTCTCATTCTGCAAGTATTGAAGTTGAGTTAGGCACCTATTTTTATTGAAGGTGATTAGTTCAGCCTGAAATACTTAACTTAGTGACATCTGAGTTAGGATGAGATTCATCCGACCCCTTAAAGAAGAAAGTGGTAGTGATGTATCTTAAACTCTTTGAAAGTTTCATATGACCCATTTTAGTGCTTTTGAGGTAAGATTGTTGTGATAAAAGGCCTCTTTGTACAGAGTTCACTGTAAAGTCAGAACAAAGCTTACAGAATCTTGTGTCATCCAAGAATGAATAAAATTTAAGAGGAAAGAATGTAACTTCTTTAATTCACCTTCTTACATTACTTTTCATATAGGTCTGATACTCCATTCTTCTGGAGTTACATATTTCACTCATTTAAAAGGAAGCTTGAATATACAAGGAATCAGTTTCCATGTTCATAATATGTAAAATGCCAGCTTAAGTACTAAAAGAGAAATTTGGGTCTTGGAATCCACCTACTGTGCTGTGGTACTCCTATTTGAGATGGCCTGCTCCAACTCCATACTCGTAATGACTCTCTCAATGTTACAGTTTTCATTAAAAAAGCAAAACCAAATACAACAAAAAGATCAAGCCTTATTCCATGTTCCAGATATTTCAGCTGTTACATTTTCAATGTTGTTACTCAAAATCTGGCAGGAATTAGCATGAGAAAAGATGCAACTGGAAATGCTCCAGTGAGCCCTGCCTATTTAGAGACTACCTTTGAAATAATTTAACATATGGTTTCATGTCATATCTAGTCTCATTAATCTCTATATCTTTGGGATTGGAATAAAGTAAACCCAAGTGTTAGAAGGCAATCTATATCCCCTGAGAGGATGGTCAGTGTACCACTGGTTTAGCTGACTCTCCTGTAGTCATGGGGCCCAGAACTGGACACAATATTCCAGATGCGGCCTCACCAGGGCAGAGTAGAGGGGGAGGAGAACCTCTCTCAACCCACTAACCACACCCCTTCTAATGCACCCCAGGATGCCATTGGCCTTCCTGGCCACAAGGGCACAGTGCTGGCTCATGGTCATCCTGCTGTCCACCAGGACCCCCAGCTCCATTTCCCCTACACTGCTCTCCAACAGGTCTGTCCCCAACCTATACTGGTACATGGGGTTGTTCTTTCCCAGATGCAAGACTCTACACTTGCCCTTGTTGTATTTCATTAAATTTCTCCCCACCCAACTCTCCAGCCTGTCCAGGTCTCGCTGGATGGCAGCAAAGCCTTCTCGTGTGTCAGCCACTCCTCCCAGCTTTGTATCATCAGCAAACTTGCTGACGGGGCACTCTGTTCCCTCATCCAGGTCACTGATAAATATATTGAATAGTACTGGTCCCAGTACTGACCCCTAAGGGACTCCACTAAACACAGGCCTCCAACTAGATTCTGTCCCACTGACCACAACTCTCTGACTTCTTCGTTTCAACCAGTTCACAATCCACGTCACTACCTGATCATCCAGACCACACTTTCTCAGTTTAGGTGTGAGGATGCTGTGGGAGATGGTGTCAAATGCTTTGCAAAAGATAAACCAGTTTCCACTGGTCTACCAGTGTTTTTTCTTAACAATAGAGCAATCCATCTGTAGGGTCACATTTGGCTGTCTTTGCAGAGAAGCACGCTACATATTTTTGTCCCTTTCCACATGCTCACAATTTGCAGGAGGGAAAAAGATTTAGGCTTTCCTGTTTGTCAGACAAGGATGATATTGCTGAGGAGATAAGATTTTGGAAGATCTTTTCGCTACTGCAGTATAAAGATGTTGTAGAAATGTCCGTGTTTTTTCTTCCTTGTCTGCCTGTATTTTAACCCAGCAAAAATGTGCTTGCTTAGCTGTTTTAATTTATCATCATTAGGTGCGAATTATCTCATACATGAGAAATAAACCAACAACTTCAATTTCAGATGGCTCAAAGCATTGTAAAAATGCTTGTCCTGGTTTTTAGCTGAAATAGAGCTGGTTTTTCTTTTTAGTAATTAGAAGAGCGATATTTTGGTTTGCAGCCCAGGACTCTCTGTGGGAGACATTGATAATGTACCAATGTTTACATTTTTGTCACTGGAAGTGAAGGACTTTGTGTTCTGTTAGTCCACAAGCACAAGATTTAAGGAGGGAGAAGAATATTTAAATTAATAAACTTAATTGACAGTTAGATATGCCAATGGGGCATTCCATATCGTATCACGTCATGTCCAGTATATTAGTGAGGGTCTCTTCCTCTTTTAGTTACTGTTATTATTATTAGTTATTTTGTTACTGTTATTATCTTTACTATTTTAATATTATTAATAGTATTATTTTAAGTTTCCTCTCTATTATTAAAGTGTTCTTATCTCAACCCACAAGCCGCCTTATCCTTGCCCCCTCAATCCTCTCCTATGTCCTCTGGGGGTGGGGGGGAAGTGGGTGAATGGCTGTGTCGGCTGCTAGCCAAGGGCGAGCCCAGTGAAACTATCACAATGCTCAAGCACAGTCTACTGCATAAGGAGAAGTTTCTGTGAAATGCAGCTTTTAAATTAATGTGTATCAGGAGCTCAGTTCATTGCCTACAATTGTACAGAAAAGAGAAAACTGGTTGTATCCACTTTGGCTCTGGAGGTCTTGTCAGAATCTGAGCATCTTGGGACAATGGTTGGCAAAAGCCAATAATAAACCAGTGATGTCAGCAAGAACTGAATAGGCTAAAACTCTGGAGAGAACATTTTTCCTTCATAATTCCTACTTCTATCTGAAATCTTACTTTAAGAAATATTTCTTTCTTGATTCTGAGAATAGAGAAAACAGTTTCAGTATTTCCCTGTAAAATCCTGATGAAAATATTTTGAAAACTTTGCTTCCATTGTGCACATCTGTAATCACTTCTGTTTCCGTGTCATGCTCAGATCACTGCATGTTAATGGCAGTTAGTTGAACGCAAGAAATAGTGACGCTTTTATTGTATCTCCCTTATCTCCTGGAAACTAACTCTGTATTTCTATGCTACCCAGCTCATGCATCTTGCATCTTTTCTCATGTTCTTGGTGCAAAAGCCTTCAGTTCTGAGTCAGTAGCTGCAATACTCTGAAAGCAGTCAGTTGTCTTTGTTCTTATTTTTATGTATTTTTTGCTGCTGTTTGACAGTGCTTTTCAATAAGATACTAAAAGTCAAGGGCCAGGTGACTGAAGCTATGAGTTGCTACCAGTAAGGTCAGTAAGAAGATGAAGGTGGTTGTGTCACCGTGTGAAGAGCGGGGAAGGAGATGGTAGCAGGGACTGTGCCGCATGGATTGGAGAGCAGTTGGGCTCTCTCCTCTTTTGTTATCTGCAGCTTTTATGTGGTTAATTAATGAATTTTATTCTTGTCATCTGCTTATCTTCTGTGAGCTTAATTGCTTGGTGAAGACTTTGTTTTACTGTGTATTAACTGCTGTCAGGGTTTTGCATTAAGAACATGACATTAATAAATGTTTTACGTTATAGTTTTTCCCTGGTTTTGTAAGCTAAGTCAAAGCACAAGAAGTGAAGAAGGCTTTGCAGTAATGCCAGGTGGAGGGGTCTTGGTTAGTTCCTGATAACATTTGACTCCCACTGTCAGTATAAAGGCAGGTTGGAGGGCAACTGTTGGAGTCTGTGTCCTGTAAACTAATTCAGAGATGATCCCTCTGAAGGAAACCCAACTGACAGGGTTCTGTGCCCAAAAAGTTGGAGCCAAAAGGTGGTAAGGTTTTTTCATGCAGACTTTGAAATAGTAAATGTCCAGCTTATCCAGGAAAATAAATCTAAGGAATATTTATTAATATTGCAAACATCTGTATCTTCCCAGTGACAATCGGTAAGACCTTGCTAATTAGAATAATAATTTAAAATACATTAAAAGGACCAAAGTATTATGGTTTAAACTGGTTTCATGCTCTCTCTGTAAATTCCCATGCAAAACTGGGAAGACAGAATCACAGCCAAGGGCACTTAACAGTGCCTTTGGATCATCACATCTCTTGTGAATGCAAGAGTTGCTATCTTCCAGTTTACAAAGCTGGGAAATGCTGAAATGCATTAAGCTGGAGTGGAGAACAAAGCTATCCAATATGCAAGAGCTGGGAAATGTGAAACTGAGGTCCACCTTCTCGTATGTGGGACTGAACACCCTGCCATCCTTGAGGCCTCTGGGATGTCAGACCCTCATGGTAGAAGTTCTCCTATGATCTCTGTCAGCTCTCAGGAGGTCTCTTAGTTTTAAGTTAGGTACTGTTGTGTACTGTAATACAAGGAGAGGAGGTTTGCTACTGTGTCTCAGTTTGTCTGTCTGTTAGCCTGGAAAAACAGTCAAAGTGAGTAGTAGAGGCCAACTCAATCCACAGCTGAGTAGTTAGCCCAGTGAAACTGTCACACCCAACTAGAACCCTTGCCTTACAGCAAGACTTCCCTTTATTTTCTTACTGGACTGTAATCGGTGGATAATAAATAACACTCCCAAGCAGAGAAGAGGTACAGCTATTCTCCATTGACAAGCTGGGTATTTTATTAGTGATTCTCTCCACAGAACACTAGTTGTCAAAAATAGTCACACAACCTTGTTATACCTGAACAGTAAGAAACGGAGACATCAGCAAGGTAAGGCACTTGGTTAGGTGTACGCTCTGCCTCATGTTTCCTTGATTCTGCATTCTGCACTGCTGCTTGAAACAAAAGTATATTGTATGCTCAGAGGCTGTGGCTCATATTTATACAATATTTGCAATAGTGGTGATTCTAGAAAAAATGTTTTTGGCTGGTTGGAGGGTTCTACATTTGAGCTCCCAATAGTGCTTTTGCTGGGGCAGGCTTGAGAGTGTGTTGGGTGGGACCGAGTCTGCTCAAGAAATATGAGACTAATGTGTAATTTTTGTCTTCTTCCTTGTAGTCCAAATGTCTGAGAAACTGCTCTGCAATATGGAGATTATAATGGGTCTCACAGCAGAGAGTTGGAAGAACACAGTCTGGAACTAGTAGTGCATAACTTAAAGTCCAAGGGTAGGAAATAAATTTAAATGTGGAGATAATGCATTTTATGGAGGGTGAGAGTGCTTCTGAATAATTTTGCAGTTTAGTGCCTTCATACTGTGACCTTGTCCAGTGAGTATAGATATTTTATATAAATTTTTGCCATGTTAGAAGACTTGTAAAAAAAGATTTTTAAAAATCAAAAATGCTGTCTGCTCCTTACTTCTGATAAAAATCACTTAACTCTGGAGTGATTATGTGAAGCATTAGTCGGCTTGTGATAAAATGCTAAATGGCCATAGTAGTACATCTTATTAATTCTGTTTCCTCCCTCTGAATCATTAAACTTTATTGATGAATGAGTTTACCCTTTCAGTAGAAGGTCTTTATACTATGAATAATTTTATTGCAATTAGAAAATGCTAAAGGAAATATTTCTGCAGACGTTGATGTTGATTTTTACTTTTTTAGAAATAAAATATGAAATGTAAGAGTTGTATGTGTGTTTCTAATTGTAGAAGCTGTTTTGAATTCAAAGAATTGTTTTGAAACTGACGAATGTGGGAAAAACATGTAATCACTTTCTCCTTCAGAAAAATAGTGGGCATAATTATTTGAATGCATGTATTTATTTACACATGCAATCTGTACCATGTATCTCAGTCTTTCATACCTGACTTTCATGTAGACTAGTCTGCTCAATGGGAAGTCTGCTGAGGTCTGACTTGTTTCACACTTAGTGCTGAGCATTACAGGTGGCTGACCTGTAGGAACTGCCTCTTGGTGTGAAATACCGGATGTAGTGGTTATAGTGGTGTGAAAAGCTTCCAGGTACAGCTGCAACTGTGCTCTGGGGCAGCACCCAGTGCCATCAGCAGTGTTGCCATTAGAGTCCCTCTGTGGTTGCTCCCAAGGGACTTGCACGTACAGAGAGAGAAGATCAAAGTGTACAGAACCATGGTTCTACATCCGTAACAATAACAATAAAAGGCAGGGTGAGGAACAGCATGATGAAACTAGTCTGAAAGCAGATGTAAGACTGATAAAAGGATGTAAAAATGGAGAAACTCGGTTAGTGCACAATGAAATACTGTATAAATTGTACTGACCTCATGAATAGTGTCCTCTGATTTCACATGCTGTGCAACAGCTATGAGAACCAAATGATGACAGCTCTTTCCTCTGGCCTCCCATGCCCAGGCATGGAGTACAACTCACCTGCTAAATCTAGTCATGGCAATGCTGAAACTGCTTGGGAAGCAGTGATATAACTTATGCTGTCCTCCAACTGTGCTACTGATTAAATATTGCTGATCTTTGTGTCAGGTCAGAGCTTTCACTCCATGTATTTTGTCCTTACAGAATACAGACCGTTTTCAGCAGCAGGATCTGCAGGCCATGGTGCATGACTCGACTTTGACAAGATCATGACTTGCCCTTAGTGCAGACACGCCTCCCTACCTCCTTTTTTTTTTTTTTTTTTTTTTTTTCAATTTAGTTTATTCAACAATGCTAGCTGCTGGTGATATTTAATGATGCTTAATTACTGTTTGTTGATCCTGTCAGGAAGTTTCCTTGGGCTCGTGCAGACATTTCTAATCTAACTGTTTAATATTGGCTCATGGCTGATTAGAATTTTAAAAATATTGTAAGAGTATGGAAAATCCAGATAATAACGCTTAATAATAGTTTGAATGCTTAATCAAGTTGAGCATTTTCATTTACACATATTACCTGAAAAGCTAATGTAGGCCAGTACTGATTGGCAATGACAAGGATTAGTTTCAGGTCCTAGGGGTCCTTTGAAAATTATTAAACAATTGACTTCTCTAGGTGTGGACATCCACAAATCTGGGAGGCAAAGCTATGCTGGTTAGTGACTCAGTGTATCAGACTTATCTGTTGATAAGGAATGGGTAAATAAATGTGTTTTAACAAAAATAACTTTTTGGAGAGTAGAGTGGGAAAACTAAAGCCAATGAGACAAGCTTGTTATGTCTGAACCCTTAATTTGGTTTCTTGAGGCAGTACCTGCGGCATCTATCCTATATGGTTTGCCCAATATTATTCCTCATTTATAGGTAGTTGTATAACACAGAAGAGTCACACTGGTTGGTGGGTTGATCTGTTGCTTCTGGAACAGGCTGTCAGTTGTTGAGACTATGCAATTTATCTCACCTTTAAATAGTTTCTGTCATATTTCAGAGGAGGCCCTAGAGTGCTCATCTCCAAGGCCGTGCAGTCAGCTGCTGCCCTTACCCTTTCCTGTGGTAGAGGCACATAGTGGTTTTGGACTTGGACGAGTGCTGTAGCAATTCCAAAGATCAGTGTCAGTGCTTGGCCACAAACAGATGTCTTGAATGATTTTTGTTATTTAACATAAAGAAACCCATAAAATAATAGTACGTAGAAAAATATCTTCAGATCCTCTTTACAGATCAGAAGGAAAATAGTAGATGCATTTCTTTATTTTTAATGTTATTTTTACAAATTTTAATTGTGATTAATTTTTATAAGCTTCTACCTATTGTGATTAAGCCCTACCTCCCTATATTAACCATTATAGTGTGAGAAAAGATTTTTATTAAAATACTTGAAAAACAACTTGGTATCAACCTATTATGTGTAGGTACCATTCATAACATGTTTGACTTTTGTAATTGCGAATCAGTTAAATGATTTATAATGTTGTGAACCATTCAGAAGGCTATTGATGGCGCTTTTGTCTTGTAAAATGAGCCAAAAATGATACATCTGAAATTTGTTTTCTTTTTTCATAAATGTCGTGAGAATGGACAATAGCCTGAACTGAAGCAATAATACTGCATGGAGCCAGACAGACTGAATCCTGTGTTTGAGGGTAAAGTGAAAGGTTATTATCCACCCTTTCCTTAATCTTCCTGTACCACAGAGCAGAGATAAGGCATTTTCAGGCTCTCTTCAACCTATTGAACAGTGGCAGCCATTCATCAGGATCTTGCCATTTACTTGTCACAATAATGATCTTGCAATACAGTAAGGAAATTCATAGTTTGATGCTTTTTCTTTTGGGTTAACTTTAATTAACTGTGCCAGATTGCTGGGTCAAAAGTATGACTGACTGATTGTGTGCTTTTTTTATAAACATTTTGAAAACCAAAGATAACACAAAAAAAAAAAATCAGAATGGCATTATCTGAATGGCTTGATAAATTTTCTGATAATGCAACAAAGGGAATATGCTGAAATCTTTTACATGAAGTGACATCTTGTAGCTGCCTGCATGAAGGAATGTGGTTTGAGTTAAGTTCCTAATTAACACAAAAAAAAAAGAAGTTATTTGTTTTTCCTCCTGAAATATCTTTGGTTTAATTCAAATATGTGTGCGGGCTGCCTTTATCTGTTACATGAAAGTTTCCATTTCATGATTTATTTGTCAGGTTAAGCCCTTGTAGCCAGCAGGGAAGCCTAAAAACTTCTGTTGAAGTGTTTCTCAGCCTCAAGTCAAAGAAGATACTCTTTCACTGTGCATTCATTGAACCTCTGGAGTAGTGAAATACTTCAGACTGAAATAATTGCTACTCAAGTTAATATGTAAGTGTCTGTTTTCTCATATTGGAGTGGACAGAGGATCTAAAGACACACTAGAAATGTTATTTGAAAATGAATTTGCTTGAGGAAAAAAAAACCCACACAAAAACAACTTTCAGCAGTTTCCAGACCATTACATTTAAATTGACAGGTGTGACTCTAACCAGTCTGAAAGGAGGAGGTGGGTTACTCCTGTTTATGTCAGTGGTGGTTGAATTTGTGTTTTGAAATGCAAAATTTGGTCTGTGGTGCACATCTGTATTTTGAGGAAAAATATTCTATCCCTGTAGTAAGTAGTATGAAATATAATCCTGTAGTCCTGCAGTTAAACGAAGCAGGATAACTGGGTTTTAGTAAGGAAAGTCTGTGAAGAGTTTAGATTTTCTTTTGCTGCGTATGCAGTATCAAACGTTACCTGGGAAGTTACAGGTGGCATTTTCTGGGCCTGAAGCTGCAAATCAGATTCTCTGATTCTCTCCTTGTCACTGTCTATTTCCTATTTTTCACTTACAGCATTTCTGGAGAAATGAAGCTGCTTTGAGGACTCCTGCCTGGCCGAAGACAACTTTGTCATGAATGGACAGAAATTGTTTTACAATTTTCTGTCTGAAACTCAGATGATTTATCTCTCTGCCAGAGTCTTCCTGTGTTGGAGATGGCGGCAATATTTCCTCTGTTCCTTTACTTTGCCTTTGATCAGTGGGTTTAGGGGAGCATTTTTTTGGTAGCCTAGAAAGACAGATTTTCTTCAAATTCCATATTAAACTGGTCCTTCTAGGGTAGGGGAAACATAGTCTTGGAAATCACCCTTTATAGATGAAACCTAAATAACTCATAAATACAAGGATTAGTTTCGATTGGATCCAACTTCTAGTTTGGACAGCACAATATTGTCCAAACCCAATTTTTATCTGCATTTTTCCCTAGGGTGCCAAATTCTTCACAGTTACCATACACGACATGGCTGCGTTGAGCCATTTAATCTGTTGCGTGATGAAGACTTTAAAGTTCTACACCAAACTGTAAAACTTTTAACTCATAAACACCAAAGGCTTTGGTTAGAATATAGCCAAAATTTCATTTGAGCAGTTTTGGAAACTATCATTATAAATAACTTAGTACATTTAATTTCATGTGATATAAATGAAAAACCAATCAACAGATTAATGGAGTAAAACACCCTCAAAGATTGTAAACTCCACTTTGAGCCTCTTCCCAGTAGAATCTGGGGGAGCATAGTGGGGAAGGTACACAATTGGTATGCTCTGATCTTCCCTTGGCTCTGGATACTCATCAGATGAAGAATGGACCTTGAGCTCCATGGCCCTTTGGCTTCAGTCGGCCCAGTTCTTATGGGAGAATTTTGTGTTTGGTGGGGTTTTGGTCAAATCACACTAATGAGCAGTCAAAGTCCCACTTTGCAGATACACCCTTGGGTGTATCTGCACAAGAGCCCAACATCCTACTGCAACAGCTGAGCTTCCTGTTCCAGCTCTGCCTTGACTGTGTGAGCGTATTTGAATCCAAATGTCTGTTTTCATTTTGTAACCCTATGATAACCTTGAAACAAATGGTTTTTCTGTAGGCTACTATTTCCAGTGCCAAATAATTAAATTTTCCTAGTTAATCTCACAGGATGTCTAGGTGGGCGTTTTTTTTTTTTCTTTTAAGTTGGGTAAAAAAAAAAAAATACCACTTTCTCTGAGATGTTACTGAAAGTAACAAAAAATGTTTTTCTATTCTTTCCTTATCTGGCGTGTTTGATAAAGACTGCTTTTTAAGACTTGCTAATGAAGATACCATTCTCTTCTGAGAGTTTGTTTTGGTTTTGTGTTTGTTTTTTTTTTTTTTTCCTGGATGAGGTTCCTGTTTTGCATGGTGTCTGATTTGCATTATGTTTCAGTAATGTCCAAAGCCTGTTTCAGATAAACCAGGCACAGTGACTTCCTTCAGTTGGGAAGGCTACACACAAATTATACTTCATATTCTGCTGAGCCCAATGTGCCTGTACAAAATGTTTTAAAACTTTAACTTACTCCTGAAAACTTGACTGCAGGTACTGCTATTACAGTAGACTGGTCAATACGTAAGGGAATTTTGTCTGGTGGTAACTGGAGGATGATGTAGTGGCAAAGATTTTTGTTATATATAACGCTTGTTGAGTTGGGAAGCAAACTTTGAAGGGACTCTAATGGCTTTCATTCCTTGTTTGCTCTTTGTTTCAGTACTCTCATTAATGCTGATGTTTCACTGATACCATTGGCAGAAATTATAGGAGAAAAACCAAAGGGACTGCCATCCTGTAGCACTAGCTGTTGTGAAGGATGCACTTGGAAAGTTTGTGAATGTCAGCATCTGCACAAGCAATGCATTTTGCTTTGTTGCTAGCCTTTTCTGTTTATGGGGAATGATAGCAGAAGAGTAATAGCGTGGATTAGCAATGAGGCTGTATCTTGGGCAGGAGTATGATTTATCTTTAAATTCAAAAATCCTGGAAAGCAGCTTGTAAATTATGCCCTTGGATTCATTGAAAATGTCATATTTCCCTATTCCAAAATCCATAAGTGTTTATTATTCTCCCAGTTTATGGTTAAAAATGGTATGTATACACTTCAATGAAATGTGAGTATTGAGATCTGGATGAGTCTTTATTTCTGGATGTCTTTATTTCAAAGGAGCATCATTGTCTGTACTGGGATATCTGAGCTATAATGTCGTGTCAATGAATGCATGAAAAGTTGGACTGATGGGAAAGTGCATAGCAAGTAGAAGCAATAAAATATAATTAAGAAGAGACAGGCAAGTGATTGGTTTTAGGGTTGCATATCCTAGCTCACCAGACTGTTATGGTGAACATCTATTAGAGAGCATTGCCTTCTGTGGGCTTTCAGAGTGGCTCCTAAAGTTAGAAAGCAACACATTGCCATACTCTAAGCAATAATGAATAATAGTCTTGCCCTGGTTTTACTAGGATAGAGTTAATTTTCTTCTTAGTAGGTAGAATAGCTGTATTTTACTTTCAGCGTGGGATTTGTTACTGGCATTTGGACGTTCAGTGAGATATTCCATATCATATCACGTCACATTCAGTATATTAACCAGGGTTGAGCAGAAATTGGGGGTATTCTCTTGGGGATCACTCGGGCTCACTCTTCCAGGATTGTGGTTTCAGGACTGTCTCTGCTCTGAGGTCACTGGCTGGCACAGGCTGGGTATCAGTCAGTGGGTGGTGAGCAATTGCACTGTGCGTCACTCAATTGTATATTCAATTATTAGTGTTGTTATCATTACCGTTTTATTTTAATTAGTAAATAGTTTTTTAACTCAACCCATAAGTTTCCTTACCCTTTTCCTTCCAATTCTCTCCCCTGCTCCCTGGAGGTGTGGGGGGAGGGTGAGAGAGCAGGCTGTGTTTGGCTGCAAACCAGAAAACCACCAAAAACCACCACAGTCTTTTTTGGCACCCAACATGGGGCACAAAGGGTTGAGATAAAGACAGACTTGACAAGACTGTGTTAAAACACAACTGTGATAAGCATTAATTATGTGGCTTCTGACTTGGTCGGCGCTGATCGGAACCCTGTTTTTTGTGCTCTCAAAGGTGTTTTTAGAGCTGTGGTCTGTATCACCTCACTTGCCATACATGCTGTGTGCCACTATTTATACATGGTTCACCACCTCTAGGCATTGGGTTGGAATGAGGGATCTGTTTTGCTGACTAAGGTTTTTGTTGTGCTCTGGGGTGCTGGTGGTTGGTATGATAAAATCATGGGTAGTGGGATGGATTTTGTATCTGTATGCAGTAGTGGCAGGTGGCATGCCCAAGCTGGCTCCCTCCCCACATTCTGGGAGCTGTCTGGTGGGCATGGTTACCAATTACACCTTTTCCTGGGACAGCCAATAGAAGCACATAAATTAAAATGTTCTTTGGCTTTCTTTTCCTAAAATAAAATTTAGTGATTATATTATTTTGAGAAGCAGAAGAGAACACTTACTATATGGAACTGTATGGAACTGACATGAAGACAAATATAAGTCAGCTTCTAGCTCCACTGAAACTCAGGCTAAACTCTACTTGGCTTCAGGTCACAAGGGACTTTTAAATTTATTTATTTATTTTACAGACCTTTTGAAAATCTTGATTGGTTCAAGGCTCTATTTTGTAGTTCATAGAATCTACTAAAATCAGAGGTGGTTATTTAACCCTACTACAGATGGAGCCAGGATGTCTGTATCATCAAAGAGAGGAAAAATTAAATGTGAGTGACCACAGAAGTCACTAAATATGAGAGTAATGGGAGTGGGCATGCTGAAAGGGTAAAGAAGGATATATTGCTGTCACTCTTTTTTCAGCCATCAGCTTTGAAGCCAGCTACTGGTCTGTGAAAGTGACCTCTCCAGCCTAAGCTGGAAGAGGTTAGGGGGTTATATAAACGCAGAGCTCTATACATACCTTTCAGGGACACCTATCCAGAGCAATTTTTGTGATGACAGGGTGGATGTGCTCCTTGAAGAGGATGAACTAGCTGATCTGAATTTTATACTTCTGAAGGTATTTTACAGCTTGACCTTGGTTGTGAGCTGGAGTTTTTGATATACTTTGAGTGTTTCCTCTGTCTTCTGTTATTAAATACAAGCAGCTGGTTAGAAAAAAAAGAGTCATGATGAAATATATAATTAAGGTCTGCATCTTTGAAACACTGAATACTAATCATTATTGGAAACATGAGGGAGTTAAGACAGTGATGGGCTGGACTCAGGCTGTCAAGTTATAATATCCTTTTAACTTGACAGCCTGAGTCCAGTTAGGACTTTTAACTACTGTAGATGGAGCTTAAAACTAACTACCTAGTCTATAATACTCCCATTGCAAAGCTGTTCCAAAACCTTGCTTGTGTGGCTGTCTTACATGGTTTCAGTTTCCAGACTGGGTAATCTTACAGCCATTATGTCAGCATTATCCTGTAGCTTAAATGAATCCTGTCTTTCTAGGGTTTGTTGCTGTGAAGTGTTTTTTAACCCTCAGAGCTTTTGTTTTGTTAAGTCCATCAAACAAGGCAAGTTCTTTTGAATTTCTTGCAAAATTGGGAATTCAGTCTGAGCCTATCTAGGCAAGAAAATTGAGCTAAGATAAAGAAGAGCAATGAATTAGAGCAGGACCTAGAACAAGCTGAATGAGATGTATTGGGAACTGTCTTGTGGGTAGTTAGTAAATAATCTACTCAACTTCCCTCCTTTCTAGTTTTTGGAATAGACAGAAGATTGTAAGACTTTCTTAGACTTACATTGCTGCCAGTAACTATCTATGAATTTTCCTGGTAGAGTGTGTTTCTCTTTCCCCTGATCCTGTGGAGCTTAACAACATCCAATGGTCCTCAGACTTACGGCAAAAAGGTCAATGTAATGAATCTAAAAATCACTATGGATGCTCCCTGTGAAATATGTGATACCAGATGGTAGAATATGGAGTTGAGTGGGCTTCAGTGGTTTTTCTTTTTTCAACTTTTAATATAGGAATTTTATACTTTAATTATACTGAGAAAAGAATGGGAGAAGTTGAAAAACCAAGTGGCTAGGAGTTAAGGAGATGTCAGAATTGAGTTTTGTGTATGAACATACAGTGTAATTTTGGACATCAGTTATAGGACTACAGCTGTGGGATTTGGGACAAAATAAAGGGGTTGTGTTTGTCCCTTTGAATATTTGCTTGCAAGTTTGTACCACATCTTGAGATGGCATAAAATGAGTCTTGAGAAGCGTAAGAGAGTGGTTGACTTTACTAAAAAAAATTACCAAAGCTGACATTTAATGGATTGCATCTTAACCTGCCTTTCCATTTTCTCAGTTTTTTCCAGGCATCATCTTCAGTTTGTTGTTGGGGGAATTGGTTTAATGTTGCTTTGGAGAGTACAGGGCATCTGGGGAATGCTGGTAACAGATGTAGTGTTGAAGGTACACCATCAGCAGGTGTTGGACAGTCTCCTGGAGCCATGCTTTAGAGTTGGCTGCGCCCTTTCTGTTACAGCAAGTTAGCCAGCTCACCTGCCTTTGCGTACAAGAGCTGTGTGAATAGATGGCTCTGTTTGTAGAGAAGGAGTAGGCAAATTGCCTAAAGAGGTTTGGTAAAGGAGGAAGAGGATTCTGGAAGCAGGTTAGGCTACCTGGAAATGCTTGCTAAGGAAAAGGTGTTTTTTCCCTCCCTACCTTGGCACGTTGAAAATATGCAGCAGCTGTATGCTGTCCCTGTCCACATCCTCTGTCCCTCCCAGTATAAGCATGCATTTAGGAAAATGGATTCCCTCCCAGGCCTCTGCCCTCCTGGTTTGAGGAGTAGGGGTGCTAACGGGCTCAGCTGACAGGCAGGCAGCTGTGTTGCAGCTGCCTATTTGCGCTTGTTTGCTGCTAACAGTATCTTGATTAGCACATGAGCATTGCCTAAAATCACAGCTTCCATGTTTAATTAAAATTGATTACTGATTCAAGAGCTAGTTAATAAAAGAAGGGGAAAATATCAGCTAGGAGACTTGGCTGAACTACATGGCTTTCATATGCATAGCTTTACTCATGATGAGCTGCAAAAAATAGTTTCCCTTAAGGTAGGGCTTGAGGGTTTTATTTTTCTTTTTAGCTGTCAGTCTTGAATCTTTAAAGTTAGTCTAAATAATGAGTTTATTTTTCTTGTAGAACTCGAAATCTCCTGTACTAACCAAACATATTGAACTCATGGCCACTTCACGTAGTGCACTTCTTGAATTATCAGCAGAGCAGTATGAAAGATCACCGCTCCTGTCCTGATGACAATGGTAGATGTGAGAGACCCTAAAGAAATTTATCATTCTCTTTTTGTCAAAGAAACAGAGTGCCCCAGGTCAATTCTGGAAGTTAAAAACAGAGCAAAAAGCAATTAACTATTCATTACTTACGCTTGAAAAAAATAGTTTCCTTTTTTTTGACAGAAGAAAAATGTATTTGAAAACAATGCTTGAGATACGAGACCATGTGCCATGTATTATATTATTTGTTTGAGTGAGGGAACTGAAGTGGAATATGAACTTTCGTGGTTTTTGTGCATGTCTGTATGAGTATAGTTATTTCATGGAAAGATTTATTGCTGTGTTATCATTATAGGTTTATAAATACAAAATTAAATAAATGAGATTTGCCAGAAAAGCAATGAAGTTAGGACCTGGCTATTGAATTCATTACCATATGAATTGGAAGATTTATTAGGAAATATCTAGTGTACCTTTTAAATACTGTGCAAATTTGTTGGTTTTATACCCACGGTAACATTCTGCAAAAGGCTAAAAATCCAGCAAAGTAATGCTTAAGGTAACAATGTGTGTTTATGCAAGACAGCAGTAGCATTAATAGACTCTTCTAATGAGTTTTCCTCTAACCTTACCATGCCATAAGCCAGTTCTTGCTTTTTGGTGTTGTAACTGCAGAATTTATTCCCAACATCCATTTTATTTGTTTCAAGTAAGAGTTTTTGAATGCTGAAGAATAAGTAGCAGCATCTGTTTAGCCTCATTCATTATATGATTTCCATTTCATGGAATCAAAATGTCAGGAAAGTGAATATTATATTAAAACCAATCAAATAACACAGAGCTGTGCTGAACTCCTTAAAAAGCTAGAAGTGCTTGTAAATGAAATGTACTATTGATGTGATTTGCTGCTGGCTGGTATATCGCCCCTTTCAAGATAATTTCTTTACCTGTTAAATGGATTTTATCGCAGCTAACCACTACAAAAAAAAAAAAAAAAGGTTTTAATAAAAATGAGATACGATATCTGGCTCTCAAGGATGAGGTGAGACCACACCTTTTGAATTTAAAGAACTAATAACTTGCATAGGGATACGCTGATAGAAGGCAAGCATGCAAAGACATGTTTAGGTTTAAGGGTATGGATGGTATTTGAACTCTAAACGTTTCCCACCACCTGAGCTGGATACAGCCTCTACTCAGCTGATATGTTGTAAAGTAAGACTAAAGATAGTCCAAGTTAACTAATTCTACTTCATGTTTCAACCCAGCAGGCAGCTGGGGAGACCAGCCACTCAGCCATGATAGCTTACAGTTGCCTGACTATGCCAGAGGAAGGTCATGAATAAGTGCAGTATAAGTGATGAGGGATTTTAGAGCCCTTTAGCTTGCTGTGGATAGTGCAGGCTTATCTTCAACTGTTACCTGTTAGGTTTAATTGTCTATTTTAATGGCAAAAGACTCTGTTTGAATTATTCTTTCCAGGTTGGAAGAGATCTCTTTTGAGAGCCTGCCGTGGATCTTAGCCTGGAAGCAAGCTCCCTTTTCCTATTCTCTCATTGATGACTGTATTTGTGTGCCCTTTGCCATAAGGGAGAGTGAGATGTCCTGCTATGACTTGGCTCTTTTCATAAATGGGCTTCACATTTTGATGTTTCCAAAGTATTTTACTACCTTGCAGCTTTACAACTCTTCAGCTGTGCTTGTATGGGTAATCAGTTTCTTGATACATCCGAAGAAAAGTGTGCATTTATATCTTTCAGTGTTGATTGCTGACCCTCCCCTTCCCCCTCCTCCCCACCCACCTGAGGACTAATTCAGTTCTTTAATGAGTTGCCAGAGGATGTTAGGCACTCCTTGTGCCAGTTTCTAGCAACACCCTGTGCTCTTTACTTGCTACAGCAAGTATGTCTGTTTTTCTTTTTAGTAATGAAAAAGTTAAAAGCATCCTAGCAATTAATTCCTACTAATATGCATCCTGCCTCTCCACCTTATAGTGGCACTCTGAGCATGCATATTCAGCCTAAATGCTGTACAAGCTGCAAAAAGACACTTACATTGATAATATAGTAGAATATTTATTATCAAAAGATTTCTAGAAATAGGAAGGGTTTTGTAGCATTGTAAACATAACTAAAGTAATGTACCAATATTTATTTTAGCACTGTAGAGATTCAGCAATCCTGTTCTCTACAGCCTCCTGTGCTGCTGTTCCTATATTGCCTGGATATTCCTCTATGAACAAGATGAGGCAAACAAAAAACTTTTGTATCAAGAAAAGAAGCAACTTAAAAATCTGTATCTCTGCTCAAACATGACCAATAATGCAACACAAGTTGCAACACGGAATTTATCCATGCTCCTATCTGACAGTATTATGCAGTCATGAATCTATCAATTTATTTTCAGCTCCTGAAGTAATGAATTGAAAAACATTTTCACTATTGATAAAAATAAGACACAACCTTATCTTTTCATTCTTACTTTTTGCTGAGTTCTTTGGGGTTCCAACGAAATTTCTTGCTGTGTGGCTGATCAAAAAAGGAGGTGAAGATCAAAATTTCGGGCATGAAGTGTAGCAGTCAGAAGTGAAGAGTTTCTGCGCTGTGGTCAGAAGAGCTTACAGCTCAGGTTTTAGGTACTACAGTGCAGAGAAGTAAAGGTTTGAATACAAAAATAATTTTTAATAAAAGTACTAGAGAGTCTATAGGAATCCATGTAGTCAGCAGCAACATAGTACTTGTGTGTTTCTGGTACTAAGCTCATCTTAAGGCCAGGGAGCAGCTGATGACTGGTTTTTCATCCATCAGGACACCCAAGTCCTTCTGTGCAGGGCTGCTTTCAATGTCCTCATTCCCCAGCCTGTATTGATACTGGTTTGCCCAACCCAGGTGCAGGACCTTAATGTCTTCAAAGTCTGCAGTTTGACTGTGTGTGCTGGCAGAACCCAGCAGGTGACCACAGCTTCAGGCTGTGGCTGGGAAGCATCCACATTGAGTTGCATGTCTCCAACCAAAATGACCTTTTTCTACACCTGCAAAGGGCTGCTGGTTGGCCTCCACGAGCATTGCTGGTCAGGACAAGGGGAGGGAGACAAAATGATGCGCTGTACAGTAGAAATGCCCCCACTTCTAGGTGTCAGGCAGGCAGGAGCTGCTTTGCTCAACCTGTGTGTACCTGGAACAAATAAGGGTGCATGTTAGGTTTTGTGTAACCTAGGTCACGTCATCTGGCAAGTAAACAGCTGAGCTGAGCATTCAGGTTTTCTGCAACTCAGTCCTGTGCTTTAATCGCTGTTCATCACTGTTCCTTTCATTTCTGGCCAAGTCTGTAGCTTAATTCCCTGTTGCAGTATTTCTAGCTCAATTTTAATAACTTTATGTTCCCCTGTGAGTGTGAATCAATGGCCTTGTAGAGGCTTTGAGGCTCTTGCTACAGTCATCTTAAAGCTTAAATGATTATCCTTCTGCTACAACTATAGATGTTTTTAATCATACATTGAGCAATGTGCCAGAGTCCTCCACATATGTGCTGAGTCCTATGCATGGTATAATGTTGCTCTCCATAATAACACTGGAACAGCCCTATACTGTCTCTGGACAGTGGTTGTCTGGGCCCTGGTGAAAGCCTTTGGAAAACAGCAGGTTCAGGAACACAAGAGAGGACAAGATGAAGAAGACACCCTTGACTTGCAGCAGCAAGGTAGCTTTTGCCTGGGTATCTTTTGAAGTATTCAAACCTGGATGTTTTGTGAAGTTCTGGTTCTTCCTCTCATTGCTGAGGTAATTCACAAGGACAGATATGCAAAAAAGACCTGGTTAAGAATAAAGTAATGCTTGCTACTGCTTTATTTAATAGAAGTCTTTAAGGATCAGGGGCTATTTCCAGTACAGTGAGGCTCTTATGGCCTTTTTTTTTTTTTCAAGAAAACAGTGTGTAATGAGTTTTGCTCACTGAAAATGTAATTTCAACATTATTAACTCAGAGAGAGTTAATCTTCCTGTAATTATAATGTACTGTTGTTTTGTTGAATCCAAAGTAACTTTGAAATCAATAGCATTGACCTCTATATATGTTCAAGTTAAATGAAGGACAAAAGTGCTATAAGCAGTGTAAAGAAATTGAAAAGAAGCATGGATACTTTAGTGGGAGAAACAGAACTCTTGTGGTCGCAGAAACACGCTGGGAAAGTGGTTGTTGTGTAACCCGTGGCAGAAGGCAGGCTACAGCTCACAAGGTTAGAGAGCTTGTACAGTCACTGGATATTTCAGCTGCATGAGGGGATGGCACTGATCCATTTGCTGAAAGATTTTACAGATGTGAGCTAGGCAGGTCTGTTGTTTTAGGCAGCCAATGTGAAGCAGGAAATGACCTGTATGGAGCAGGCGGTTAACGAAGAAAGATGTGAGTGAATTGCACCTCTCTGGGATGGCTGAAGGGGTGTTGTTCTGAAAGTTAACCTTATGTCATTCAGGTTTAGCAGATCATCACATCTGGTGTTTGCATACAATAGAGCTGAATTCTTGCTAAAAACCTTTGAAAGTTGTCATAAATGTTACTTTGAGCTGGCTAAGAAAGACTGGATGATGTCCTAGTGTTTTGATGATACAGAAGTCTTTCTGCAGAGATGGAGATATGATACATCTGCATGTATTGTGTCGTCCTTGTGGTACAGGGAAAGTTGCACTGTGATGCTATTAGTCTTTGACTAGACTTGATGCAACTTCTACAAACTCTGAAAATATTGTTCCATGTGTATGTATAAATGCTTCAGGATGGAACAGAGAAAATACAATTTGTATGTGTAGCAGTTTATATAAAATGGGTCAAAATAGCCTTAAGCAAAGGTAGATCCAATACAAAATTAATCACTGCCACTGTAGACATTCTTATTTGTTATTTTATACTGTCAAGTACCTAGAGGTGATGGAGGTAAGCTGTGTTAATGAATGCAATGTACATTTTTCTGATGACTGAAGTGGGCTGTAACACACTTGATAAGCAATAATTAGCTAAAGATGCCAACAGATGGAAAGAAGTCTGTATGCAGACAGAAAGGCAGAGTATAAACAAAGCAGAGACCACCATGTTACTACAAGTCAGGTGTTTGTCTCTATTCAGACAAATCCTGAATTTCATACTGATGTTCATTGGCTAATGGTCAGGAAGTGTTTATATGTCCCAGTTTAAATACAAAAGATGTGCTTTACTCGTGTGGCTTCTGTGAATATTTTGAAACATTTGTTTTAAGTCATGTTGAAGTAAAAATGCTGTTTTGCTGTAGGCTTTTTTACTGGTTTGCATTTTTATCTCAGATGGTGAATCTTCCTTTGATCTCTTGACACCAGAAGAATCTCCCATTGTCGTATTTAGAATGCAACACAGAGAGATCTTACCTTTGTTCGTCAATAGTTTGCTAATAAGAAAAGCTCTAGTAGGGAGAGCATCAAGGCCATAAAAACTTTTATGTTGCGTGGAATCCATAAAGTATGTCAGCTGCTCTAACTGGCAGATTTGCTGAGTTCGCTGGTCTGACAGTCTTCAGCAATATTTTTACATTCAGCATTTAAGCTGAACTAGCTGTGCGATTTTCGTATCAATTGTTTGCCTTTTTTTTTCCTTGCAGAAAAGAGAGAAGTGATCTAAGTTAAAAGTTAAAATTCCTATTTAAAATATATTCAGAAGTTCAGAATACTAATTTGTGAAATGGGAGGCTAACTAAATAAATTCATGTCAAGCAGGTAGCAAGTTTAATGCTTTTTGATTTAGTGTTCCACAGTAAACAAAGGTATGTGCTACTCCACCTGCATGAATTTAATGGATATTTAGCAAATTCAACAGTCGGCCACACTCTCTTTATGGGTGCTCCCAGACTTCAGTAACTGCTTTTCTAGACAACCTCACATGCTGCTTGCTCCTGCTGCAAGGCTTAACTTGGCTGAAGCATGTCTATCTGATCACTAGCTGTGTTCCCCAGTTAGTATTTGGTTGCTGGGCCTTTGTTCCTGAATTTAATTTGTTTTCCTAGGTATGGGGCCCCACAAGGTCAGGAGCTGCACACTGTGGTGGCAGCTGCCGGAGCTTGGCTTACTATTAGTGCTGTGTATTTTCAGAATAATGGCAGTCAATCAGTTATAGATATGTGCTGTTAAATATCTCGAGAAAATGCATCCTGTATGGCTTTAACTCAGAAACTATAGTGATAAGTTTTCTCTTTTATGTGCACTATAGAAGTATGCTATGAAGACAGCAATAAATTAAGCTTTGTTAGCTTACAATTTACTTTTATTAATGATTAATTTTTATTAACTAATTTTATGAATTTACTGCAGGAAAAATGTCATGGTCCAAATGTGTTATGAGCAGTTTAAACAATATTGGTAGTCCAGAACTGGTAAGCAGTCTGAATTCATCAAGATCCTTTCTTGGCTGAAATGTGTGGTTGGGTTGAGGGTTTTGTTTTTTGGTTTTTGGTTTTTTTTTCTTTACACATCTTCAGATGAGACTTGCTTTTAATTCTTAGACACAATTAGAGCCAATGGTAGCAGGTTTTTTCCAACTGTATGAAAGAAATAACAGCACACTTGCATCTTTTGTATCTTGTGGGATTCTATCCACATCAAGGGGCCCTGTTTGTTGTCACACTTTCATATGCCTAAAGTTCAAAGGAAAATGCAGTTAATCAAATCCCAGACCCCTGACTTAGATCTGCTGTGTTTGATTTCCATCAGTATTCACAGTTATGTCATTTCAGTGGCATAATGTTTCTTACAGCTACTGCATGTTTCCCCAATATTCAGTAACCACAATGCCGGTGAAGGTCAGCAGGCAGATGAGCTTTCCCTTATGTTCCCTGAGTCAGGAAATGGAATAAGGGAAGAGGTTTCTTTCATTGGAATTGGAACTTGGAAGAATATATTTAATTAATTATACCTTATTTTATAACCTTAATTATGGTATTTGTCTTTTATTAATTTTTATTGAGTTATTAATGCCCATGTTTTTTGTAGATACTGGCAAGGTGGTTTAAGAAGCCAGAAGCTGATGCACTCTAGAAGCCCTATGGCCCCATGGTTGGGCTGCAGGAACTGGATTTAGCTGTCAGACTAGATTTAAGTGACAGACGCCGTGCATACTTAAAATTCTTTCTTAAATAGTAGAGGAGGTTCTTCCAGTTATAAAATGGTGGAAAATCCAACATAAGCATGTTTTAAAAGTGTAACTGAGTTAAAAAATATAATACTCCAATAAGCATACACAGAAATATTTTTTTTTTTCTGATTTAAAAAAATCTGTTGCCTGTATTTGCAGTATGTTAGACCACATGCACATTTATTGTTTTTATTTACGTGTATCTTCTTCTTTGGACTAACGGTTTTACGCTCAGGAACTTCTTCCATCTTTCTTTTTTCTTTCATTTTTTTTTTCCTTCTGAATTTACTTTTAACATGTCATTTTACATGTGCATAACAGTACATCTGAGATTCCTGGAGTGATTGGAGGGTTAAGCCATGGCCCACATAAACAAACATGCTGCCTCTTCAGTCTCCTGGCTATAAATCATTTTGTCAGTTGTCTTATCTGCTATCTAAACTCTCTTGCTCTTTATAGCATGTATTACCAGAACAAGGGCTGATATTCATGACCAGAAATTAAAGCTGACAGAGTTTGTAAAGAAACAGCAACACAAACCAGGATAAGCAGCTGTAATTTGCTGTATTTGTCAGTGCTGCATTTAAAAGAAATATTTTACATCCTGGTGACGTGGATGATAAATGACTGTTTACTGCATAGTACCTCATAATCTTGATGAACTGACGCATCATTGGGAATCTGTATCCTCGGGGCAAGCTGATAAGGAAAACAAAGTTGTTGAATTAAAGTGCTCTAGACAGTCAAGACAGTCAAGTCTTTTCATACGTAATTTGGAGGTGTACTAAAAGTGCTGACAAAAACAAAATTATAAAGTGACTTCTGTGTCTCAGTATTTGCATTCAATGGGTGTGTCTAGAGTGAGTTATTTCCAAGAGTGTCTGAAGGTGGGACTAATAACTGCTGTTCTGTTAACTGATTTCATCATGGAAAAGCTAATGATAGGAATTCACAGCCAAGTCATTTGAAGTCATTACTGCAAACAGGAGATAACCTATATTAAGAAGCTGCAATGAGGAATGGTACAGTGCTGTTGGGACCCAGCAACAGTTCACCTGATTTTCTAGCTCCTCTTTAGCAATGAGACATACTGGGTTTTGTTTCTGCTTTTGTTGGCACATATTAGCAAGCATTTTTTTTGTTTCAGTGCATCAATTTTGTTCATTAATATTTTTATTAATATTGTCAGAATTATTCTAAATTCTGGTATAGCCGGGAACACCATTGCCTGGAGAAGTGTCTAGGTTAATTTAATCAGCGTATGCTCATTGATGCTTGCCAGGTTGGAAAAAAAACCCAAACAACTTAGTTTATCAAGTGAATCCCTCAATGTTAAGCAGAACAGATTTTCTTGAGTTACTGCCATTGGCTTTCAAGCTGAGAGGTCCAAAGCAACTTGCAAGTTTTCTACCTATGCTGAGAAAATGTTAGCAGACAGATCTTTTGAAGGAGGTTGAGGTTGTGTTCCTCAGGGTAACAGAGGGAGTTTCCCTTCTGCTGTGGCTACCAGCTCTGAAGGTTAACCTGAGATAGCGCAAAGTTGCTAAAAGTTCAAATTTGCGCTGACCGTCTGATGCTTTGTTGAGAAAAGCAGTCCTTTCTCTGTTCTGGTGAATATTTTCTATAAACATTATAAATAAATCAAAAACTTGAGGAAAATGTTAATTGCATCAGAGGGAAATTGAAAGCCTTTTTTTCATGTCTTCTGATTTGATAAAGGTATGAGTTTTGACTAGAGATTTCACGGGTTCTCCACAAATCTCTAGCTGATTAGCTCTTTGCACCACAGGGTCAAAACCTGCCTGAAGCTTCTTTTTTTTGTCTCTTTGTTGCAATGCCTCCAGCAGCACTTCAGAACATGCAGCTCACATTTGTAAAAAACCAAACCAAAACAAAAACAACAGACAGAAAAACCTCCAATCTCTTGTTGGTGGCTGATCCAGTAATCATTGAATCAGTGTGTTTTTTGTCTCCTGAGAATATCGAGCATCTCTTTTTCTCAAAAAAGACAGACTCTAAATCTATCTTGTCAACTTGTAACTTTTAGCAAAAGAAACATTAATAGAAAGCTGATGTGTTTACTGTAGGAAATACTGGAGCATACAGACCTCAAATAGTGTTAGCACTTTCAAGATAATAACTATATATTAACACTTCTTCATTTGCGATAACAAAATATACCTGCTTAGGCACACTGTAGCCTGTGAGCCCTCGAGCACCTTTCCTGGAGGATTAAGTATGTTGAGCATGGAGAGACTTACATTGGTAGCCACTATTTTTTCCATCAAATATATGTATCCACTTTCTCTTTCTTCCTTCATATTTCATTGGGATAAAGATAAAAAAAGGTTATTAAAAAATTGAGGAAATTTAAAGTTTGTCTCGCTTACTGAAATGTCTGAGGACTGTCTGAATGCAACTTTATTGTGGTTTTTCATGATAAAGCATAACTTCGTGGAAGCAAATTTGCATCTTCTTTGTATGTTTTTCTCTGTGCAGCTGTTGCTGAACTTCAAAGTAGGCTATGCCTTTCTATAAGAAGCAGCTGTAATAGTTTCGGAAACTAGGAATATTTTTCTTAATTATTGAGATTGTCTCTGATTTTCATTAGCTAAGATGCAATTTATGGGGAAAAATAGGCTTACCTACTATATAACAAAGGAAAAGCTCTTACTACTTATTATTTTAATTTATTGGAACTGAAGTCATAGTTAACACTGTTGGGCTGGGCAGTGTTCAAATGAAGAGCAAAAAGATGGTTTCAGCTGTAGCTTGCAATTCAGATATAAGGCAGATTACGGGGTGGGGGGAAGGTTGGAGTGCAATGAAATAGGTCATCAACATAGGCTAGATAGATAAATTCTGTTTTTAAAAAAAGTTGCTCTACTGTTTCAAAGGAGATTTTTAAAGAGAGATTTAAAGAAAAGCTCAACTGCAATGGAGTTGAAGAAGCTCTTCTGATGCAAAAAGAAAAGAGAAAGCATGTCATCTATCTGGAATATAGCAAGTAGGGAAATGAGATTGACGCCATGGTTAGTTAGAAACATCTTGTTTGATGCAAAACAAGTTTTGCAAAAAAGGTAATTGAAAAAGCCAAAGGAAGAGGCTTGAAAAGTTATATTCAGCCACGTTCTGAGTGGTTGTAAATGGAAAGATTGAAAGTACTGCTCTGTTGTCTCTTTTTCCCTCCCCCCCTCTCCTCTTTGACAGCACACTGGATGTGGGTTTTGGCTGAATGAGGCCAAATGGGAATGAAAGAGAAAAAGGAGACAGTGATGGGAAGGGAGGAGAACATGATAAATGAAAGTGCTGAAGGTACGTAAGAATTTTTTACAATTATTTGGGGGGAAAAAAAAAGTTATGCAGGAAAAGTAGACAAGGAGTCAAGGCACTTCATTCATAATGTGTGCTGTAAATGGAAGGCTGGAATAGTGTATGTAAATGTGCTGTAAATGGCAAAAAGTAGGTGAGAGAGTGAGTGCCTTAACTTTCATATTAAAAGACTGAGAGTGGGGCCAGAGCCCCCGTAGGTCCGAGTGGAGAGCCTGCGCTTTTTTTGGCATGTACTAGTTGACGCTTCTAGAGTTCTAAGAGCTTGTGCTCTTGCAAACTGACTTTGGGGCAACAAGAACTTTTTGTTTATACTTTTAAGTATTAAAGTCCAGAAGTTGTAATAATTTTTTAAAATGTAGTAGCTTCAGAACCAAGGATTTAAAAACAGATCTGCCTAGAAATGACTTCCTTCAAAGCTACATTATCGCCAACAGCTTATCCCAACCTCACAAATATGCACAGATTTAATTATTATTATTTTTTAATAACCTGGCATCTCTTTAGAGGTATATAACTTTTTAGCTGTCTTTTCCTATAATTTATCTTTCATCACCTCATGATGTAGCTTTGCGTCTTTGTCTGAGACTTGCAATAATCACCACCAGAATCATGTTGCTCCTTCCTGTTTGGATCTGTTTAAATTATTTCTTTTAGCTCATTGGAATCGCATGACTGGAATATAATTTGTGATGTCTAACATTCACCTGTACTGTAAAGACTCTCCAGGCTCATCATCTGATTGAACAAATAGTCCTTTCCCTTATCCACTCAGAAGATGGTGGCTGAGGTAAAACCAAATCAGAAGGTTTCTTCCAGCCAGAGAAAGTGTTTGTTCTGAAGCAACCTCTTATGTCATCACCAGGTTTACATACAGGGATGCTGAAGCAATCCATAAGGCCAAGCTAGTTGTTTTTTGGGTTGTGTTTTTTTTTTTTTTCCTTTTTTTCTTAGTAGCACCATTAGATAGGGATCTAGAAATGAGGTGGAAGAAGTGGAGGAATGAGTACAGAATCTCGGAGATGGTATCTCCCACCTACATATGATACAATTAGTAGGCTATCTGAGCACCTACTTATTCTGCAGAGTAATTGCTTTTTCTGATAGAGGGTGGTGAGGAGAAGTGTGAATTGCTAGTCATGCAATCAAATTAACCTTCAGGGTTTGGGGGTTTTTTGCTGAGTTAGAGTTTCCTTCCTTAAGGCATTACACTGCTTGTGATAAAACATCCAGTCCTTCCCTCTTCTTCTTGTTGTACTTGGGAAATCCGTTTGCCTTGCTTTAAACTCAAGTTGTCTATAAACTTACAGGATTTTTTTTTTTTACTACTATCAGCAAATACTAAACACACAGTAACTTCAAATAAGTACCTGGTGTGCAACTCTCTCACTGGGCTTAGTTTATTTAGATTAACTGGGCACATTCAGAACTGCATTTGCGTGAGCAGTAGTATGTAGGTGTGGGGTCTGTAAAACACATGTGATGATGTGGTAGGCTGTCACTGAAAGTGGCAGCTGCAGTTTTAAGGATACAGGTTATTTTATGGTGTTGATTGCCTTCACAGAGATACGAAGTACAACTTTTTATCTTCAGTGTGAATCAATGACCCTTTGGGATTTTCTGGTTCTGCTGGAGCCAGCTGCTCAGGTGAACCATCTCACACACGGGACTTGGGCCATCCCAAACCTGAACCAGAGTCCCTAGTAATCCATAATGGTTTTGAAAGTTCTCACTTCAGTTTGAAAGAAACTTAACAGTATCATTAGGAGAAGAATAGTCTACTGCTTAGAAATAAAGACAAAAGGTGCTATAGCCAAAAGAACACAGATGAAAAATACTCTCTCGATCCATGTACTTTATTTTCCAGTACTTCTCATGTGTTTCACCATTTCCCCTGGAGTCAGACAGTTTCCTCTACTGTTTGCAGAATAAACATTTCTGCTTCCTATTGATCTGTAAAAGACCGATGCAATCGCTTCTTTTTTTCTTTTTTCTTTTTTTTTTTTTTAAAGGAATAACAAGAAGGCTGAGACACAGAGGCATAATCTGAAGCCAATCTTGATACAGAAGCCCCTGCAGAATCCTTCTTGATAACTAATCCTTTAAGACAAAGATGACACCTATTCTGAGACTTGTGTAACAAATATAATAAATCGGAGCTATATAGTTTTCTAAATTGTTTTGAAACTTCTCTATTACCTTATAGAGGCTGTTGTCAGATACCTTTCTGTAGCCTTTCTAGCAGGTCATCAAACCTCCCCTGCTTTGTTTTGGACTTTGATGTCACAGCCACAGGATTGCCACATTGATTAGCATTGCTATGCTTCTGTCTCCCCATGTTTACACTTCCCCACTCTCTGTGAACTTAATACCAAATAATACCTTTGATATTGGTGTCTCTGTACTTCCAGTTTTTAGCATGAAGCCTATTTTGAGGTTTGAGGCAGGATTTCAAAAATTTTTCCTTTAAAAGCTGATCAATTGTTATGCTTATATGTCTTTTAGAGTCTTTCTTAGGGAGCTTGCTGTTCTTAGTCTCAAACACACTTTGAAGATAAGTTTATAAATGCTGACTTCTAGTTTGTAATCTTCACATATATTGTTCTGTGCTTGACAGTGTTTTCTTTCAGCTTTTGAATATTCCTAAATACATACCTGTTGCCTAGTAAAGTTTTGTTGCTTCATTAATTAGTTTTCAATCCTCCTCATTTTTCTTAAGGAAAATAGTGGATTTTGTCTCTGTCTTCTTTGTGTGTGGAGGTTTTTTAGTTGTTTTTTTATATATATGTTTCACCATAACCTGTTTTGTGTTAGTCAGCTGTCTTATGCAGTTAAGCCTTAGTCATTTAGAAACTGTTACTTGTTTTTTGTCTAAGTTCAACTTTAAGAGAAGGATAAAGGAATAAACAACCTTCCTGAAATGCCCTTTTCTTAGGGTAAGCCTATTTTTGAGCACTTGAATGTGGAAACATATACCATCTTCAGTACTTTGGTCTTTGTTTCTGCCCTAATCAGATGATAGATCCTGGGTGGTCTGGGTGTAAAAATTTCTTCTGTTTCTAAGCTCAAGTGCCAGAAGTCATTATATTCAGGAGCATGGGTTAGACCTAGTTTCATGGATGAAAATGTCATAACCAGTTCACTGGATTTCTCTTTCATTTTAGTTTGCTTTTAATACAGTAGCTCATATCTCAGTTCAACTAGAACAGGATAAGAACTGTTACTTGAAATTACATAGCTTTTCTTGTGATATTTAACCTTTGTAAGCTTTAGAGAAAAAATCCCAGAATGGTTAGGACTTTAGCTAGAAAACTCTCTTCCATGGTACAGTGGTTGGATATTATCAGAAAGGCTTATTTATTTTGTTTGTTTATACATATATGTGTTTTCAGACTTAATTAACTTGCACTTCATTATAAGAACAAAAGAAGAAAACATAATTTTCTTCGATATCATCAAAATCAAATAACTTTTGTAGCAAATGAAACATGATTACTTAAACATCTTTAATTCATAGATTTTGCTACAACTTGTTTTATCTTCATGATGTAGATCTAGGCTGGTCTCTTGTTCTTGCACTGTTGGATGCTGACACTTGTCTGTATTTTGCTTATACTTAATGACTTTAGCAATCCAGAAATGCCTTTTGTCTCTTTTTTTCCGTGAACCCTCTTTATGCTGCTGCTCCCAGGAAGAAGAGCTTTGATTATACAGTAATGTTCAGAGATTCAAGTTTCTGTTTTCTTGATGTTCACTGGATCTTATTGCTCATACTTTAAAGATAAATGGTTTTAATTTACTGATGTTGATTCTGGTGGTTTTAAGGATAAAGCTAGGCAACTACAGGATGATGGATGCTATGCTTGAACTTGTACACTTTTGTTCTTTTAATATGTTAAATATTGCATTAAGTTGAAATTTATTCACTTTATTTTAAGTAGTGAAATACACAATGCATATTTAGCATTTTGAGAATGAGAATAATTCCCAAATATCACTGGAGCAGCATTAAAATGTCTAAAAAAAACCAACAAAACCGCTCCCTCACCTTTTACCTAAAGGTGCACATGTATTTTAGAGTTAAGGGGTTTTGGAGCATCTGAGTGTATATCTTATGAGATATAAAGCATATTATAGATGCTGGCAGACAAGTGCTAGCAGCATGTGCTGAGAGAGGTCAGTGTGGATATACCCCTTTTGTGGCTACTGCTGTGTGGTCTCCAAGGGCTGACTTCTGCAGGGGTGGGCCATATCTCTAAAGGTACCAGATCAGTTCTCTGCACAGAGGCAGACCTCTTTGGCTCCTGGGACAGAGATTGCTTCTGTCTTGTCTTCAAATTATCTTCACTTAGCTAAACTGCCTGAACGTCCCTGCCACTGCTCCATGCTCAGGATGGCTGCTCTGTTTGCATCCACCATAAGAGCTGTGGATAATACAGAGAGAGGAAAGTGCCTGGCGAAGGAAGTCTTTGGTTTATATTTGTGAAACACAAGCCTCTTACTGCTTTGTAGGATGGGATACCTCCAAGGTGGTCATTTCCTTTTCACTTCTAGCCAAGAAGGCTGCATTTGGGCTTAGGGGAGTGTGTGTGCATTTCTTTATTAAAATACATGAAGTTTTTGGTTTTTTTTTTCTTTGAGCCATGCTACGGTATTTTAAATTGGGTATTTAGGCTGGAAATAGTGAAATCTTCAGTTCAATTATTTTATAAGCTTTTATAAGAATAGAGTATCTTCAAATAGCTATGTAGTGTAAATCCATATGTACTTTGTTTACTTTGGGTGTCACATTTAGAAATGTTTAGATCTCTTCTATAAAGTCTTCTTTTTCAGAAAATGTAGTTGTTTCCCATCTGGAAGAGATAAGCACTTTCATTTCAGGGGAGAAAAATTAAAAGGGAAGAAAGGCAATTGTGCTGGCTGTCTTCTTGCTGACAAGGGAGGACAGCGATGGAATCGGCTAGTTTAGCATCCGGTTCTGGCTAGGTGATTGAGTGCAAAAGTCCAGTTGGAGTCTCTTGATGAAATTTTCTTGAGAAATACTTTGCTGGCTCAGCTTCTCTAGTATTTTATAAGCAGCTTTCATACTCTAGGTTTCAAATTCAGTTTGCAATCTGAGACTATTTTAAAACTTGAACATGCAGCACATACTACTTCATTTTGAAACTGAATACAGTAAAATGAATAGGTTGACAGTTAAAATTTTGACAAAGTTTAATTCAGCTCTGAAAAGATAAGAGCAGAAACAAAACGGCCTTAATATTCCCATTTCTAGTGCAACCATGTTTGTTTTAAAACACTTTTAACAGTAAAAACATGATTGTGCAATTGTGCAAGTAGTCCGTTAGAGGGCAATCTAATATTGCTCTGTTTAGAAAGAAGTCATGGTTGAGGAGACTAGGAGTAATGGATAGACAACAGGTACCAGTTTGATAGGGTTAAACTTAGTTTTTTATTTGAAATTAAGCTGTTTTAATTGAAGAATGTATGTTAGCTCAGTAGTAGAAAAGGAAAATAATTTATTTGTTCTTGTTATGACATTTGAGCAAAAATATAATGGATTTGCATGTTGTAATAGAGCCTGCTTAAAATCTGCTTAGATTAAAGAAATGGTAGAAGGATTTGGAAAAAAAAAAAAAAATATCCATCTCCTTCTCCTAAAGCTCACTTACCAGCTGGTTACAGCCAAATTGCTCATGCAAAAATTTTGTAACCTTTTTGAGGAAAAGCTAAGCATGTAAATTCTCCTTAAATAGGTAACCTAAAGGCAAAAATTCAATTGAAACCAGAGTGCTTAATATGTGTTTTTAAGAACTCAGACATTTAGTACCTTTATTCTCTCAGATTTTAGAAAGGTAGTGAATCATAAAACCTCAGAACAATGTTTCAAATTTTAACACTTAAACAAAATATTATCCCATAAACATACTGCTATAGATGTAGTGTTACTGCCTGCGCTGCGGTAGGAAATGGTTTATAAACTTCATACGTCTTGATCTTTCTTCACTCTCCTGATAACGGCTGGAAGCGTGAGAAGGTGTGCCAGCAAAAACACTGCTTTATATTTTCTCTATTTCTTAAGCATGTATTAGCAGCCTCTGCTGAAAAGAGAGGACTGACTTGGCTCAGCTTTTGGTTTGACATGATATGGTGCCTCTTATGCTGAAATGGGCAAACAAACTTTATATTTCATATTTTATTAGAGACCTGTATTATTTTTTTTTTTTTTCCTTGACAGATAGGAAAGTAATTTACTTAATTGAAGTCAATGGATTGGGAAGGTTCCTATATAGGGTTCAAAAGTGCAGATGTGATTACCAGACTTCAAAAGCAGTTCTAGAGAAGTTTTAGGTTAATAAATTTCCTAAGTGTGAATGTGAATATTTAAAGTGATTTGCAAGACATCCATTGCAATGGAGGAGGCCATGGAGAAAGTATAGCACTCACAGTGGTGTACCAATCAATGATAATTGTATCGTTTAATATTTAAAGAAAATCTTTTATATTGTAAATTAATAAAGGTAGTCAAAGTATGCATTATGCTTAAATGCATCGTTTTCCATTTGGAAATTCAGCAAAAATTATCTATGCATACAAATTTAAATCTTTTTTTTTGTTATTAAATTTTCCTTTGCAAACATGAAACAAACTGGCAGAAGAGATTAATATTACTGTAAGATGAAATGCAGTGTTTCTGCAGAAACCAGTGCTTATTCCCTGGGGAGTGAGACTGCAGAGCGGCTTTATTTTGCTCTGAAGTACTGAAATGGAGCTAGGGCATCCATCCAAAACCCATGCTTGATTGATCCAATATTTTATTAATGGTACACAGATGAGGAACTCTGACTTTCCTTTTTTTTATTATTTTTATTGTATCTTTTTTCCAGAGCTGCAGAGAGACAGCATATATAAATAGTCCTAAAGCTATTCACTTTCTCCTCAGTGCTATTTTTATCAGTGGCCTCTGGTTAGTGCTGGTTCCCTTATTAAAATGTTTGCACGTGTTTCCCAGAGGGTCTACGCACTCTGGAAGGGAGTATGCAGCTTTACAGTGTTGCTTTGTAAATATGACTAAATATAACACCTAAAGGTAAAAGGTGCTTTTTTCTTAATTCCGCCCCTGCCCCCCCCACCCCCAGCTCCCTTTGCAGGACTGCTGCACAGGAGTGCTTTCTCTGATGACTTTGTCAGCTTCCCAGTGGAGAGCAAAGTCTAGCAAAGCGCTCTAAATTGCAGATGGACCTGCTGTGTCCAACAGGGTCCCACCTTTGCCTCCTAGGGGTTTGGGAGAGGGACCAGTCTGTTGGGAGTTCAGAGCATGGGTGGGAAAGCAGAGCTCCGAATCTCGGGGTGGAGGGTCCTCAACAGGGGGTGTTTTTTGTGCAGGTTTTTTTTTTTTTTTTTGCAGGTTTTTTTCTTTTTTTTAATAGATGGAGCACAGGAAAAAGAAGATAAATCTATATAAAAATATATCTAAATATAAAGAAAATAAATGAGCGTTCAGTTGACCGTTCACAAAAGATCCATATAACAGAGAATTTTGCCTTAGATTTTTATTTACCTAGAGAGACTTTTTACAATGTGTGACTTTTTTTTTTTTTTTTTATCTGATGGACAGCATCTCATCTTAACAAGATAAACAACATTATTATCTTTTTCAGCTTTTACAGTGGAAAATGCTGTTGTTGGTCAGCTGTCAGAGGTTTGTAGTATGATTGATGAGTCGGGTCTAAGTAACTGAAAGTTAAAAAACTACTTTGTAAAACATGTCTTTTTTTTTTTTTTTTTTTTTTTTTTTTCCCCTTTTCATTTTCATGAGCCCAGGTAATACTGAGTTATGAGCAGTATTTAAAGGCTGCTGGTGATGTTGAACTTGGTGGAGCACAAGGCTGATCACACCGTTGCCTGGCTTGAGTGAGGCTCCAGCACTTTCCTCTGACACAAAGCAGAGGGAAGCACAGGTGGAGCGAGTAACCCGGAAACTGGAGTTACCTCTGTTTCACTGTAATTTGATTGTTAGTGATTACTCCATGAGAGTGATGATATCTTGAGATATCAAGAAGAAACTATGTATCCATTGCATATTATATTACCTGTGCCATATGTTCTGGTCTGAAACAGTTCAAAGTGGGTGGCCTCCTTGGCATGCTGCTGGGGCCACCCCTGGGAATGGTTTTCTGAAAAAGTGACTTTCCCAGTTGATGAGGAACTGGGGGGTGGGGAAATCTGTGGGTGAATGACTGGTTCAGGCTCTGACTGGATTGATTTTACTGGCATAGATGGTTATCATATTTAATTGTTTTAGATAGCTGTGGTGGTAACTTGCTTCCAAGTCATGTGAAAAAAAAAAATTATAAAATAGAAAATCAAAGCTATATCATACAGGAAACAACTGAGTTCTCACAGGAGAACACCTCCAGCTTATTATTTAGAGTAACAAAAATGTGTTGTACATACTGCAGACATTTGTTTAATTTTCATTCAAGTACTCCATTCTCCACCCTTTTTCCTTGAAACAACTAAGAAGAGGGGTGGGAGGTGTGGAAAGCAATTCTAGTGAAATGCTCTCATGCTTGCTAAGTTTAACAAGCCTAGTTTTCCACCCCCTCTCCTCTCCTAGGGATTATGGAGTAGGAAAATGCAAATTTGACAATTGTGTAGTTTCTATAAAAAGTTCCCTGTTTACACCATTGCTTTGCTTGGAGGTCTCCGCTGATGCCAGAACTGGAAAATGCCTAGGGAAAGGTGCAGTTTTTAAGGTTCCTGGTTTCCTGGTCCAGAATAAAACAAATCGAGTGTGCAACAAATAGTGACAATCTAGCTAAAAGATTAGTCACTACCTATGACAGTCCACTGTAGAGACTTTGATATGGTAGGAGGCAGAAGAAACTATGCTTCGCTAACTAGAGAAACACTGGTTTCATAGGTGTGCTTTTTGCCTTCTTTTTGATGGTTGAAGGTCATTAAAATGACTCAGGGGAATGTTTTCAAGCTACTAACTGATTAATGATTAGGTCCCTTGGGTAATCTGTTGATGTGAAAACTTACCTCCCTGGTCACATTAGTAAGATGGCTACTTAATCTAAATTCTGAAATGTTTACAACCAATTCATTAATGTCTGAAGCAGAGCTACTGCACACTCACCACCTATACAACAATGAAGGGAGGCTGTAACTACCGAATTTTGTTGCTATACATGCTGCCTTCTGCAAAACAGATTGCAGTTGCAAGATCAAGTGGTCCAACTGTTAGAGACCATCTGAAAATTGCACAATTAAAGCACCACATAAGTTGATAATGTTAATACTGTCCATGTGGCCTCTGTCTATGGCAAATAAGTTTTATTAGCATTCCAGCGTAATTAAGTGCTTTTTGCCTTTTGAGAATGACTTCACGGGAGGAAGTGCCACTTAAAGAGTTTCTTCTTGAAGGACCCGCAGCAGAGATTCTGGATTGGTGGCAGTTGTAGCCTGGGGACAACCCCAGTCTGTGTGCTCCTGAACATGCTCTGTCTTCTGCTGCACACCCTGCTAGATGGCTGTATGTCATCTTCTGCATGCCCCTTGGGAAGCCTGGGCTACGTAGTGCACACCTCCTCCTCCCATGAAACCTCAGAGCTAGGTAATACACATCATAAAACCTGTGGTTCTAACATGTCTCTTTGCCAAATGAATGAAGAAAGAGAGAATGACTTGAATGTCTTTTTCTTCTTTTTTTGAAACCTGCTCAGTTCAGGCTTTTCATTGTTTTTTGGTTTTTTTTTTTTCTGTGGATCTGCATTGGCTTTACTTTTCTATATCTGGGCAGGTGTGGGAATGGAATGTTTGCAACTCATGATCATCTGCCTTGTGCACATCTTTTTTAAAAAGGCAGTTGTTTGGTGATTGTGATGTACTGCAGCTGAAGAGCAAGCAGGGCAGAGAAATAAATGCAGAAATATGTCTAAATGTCTGACTAGGTAACTGAATAGGAAAATTCTGTAAGGTAAGGATTTTTGTCAAGTTTGGGGTTTTTTGTTTTTCCTTCCCTTGAAAGCCTTAAAAGGTTTCCAGTTGTTTCACTGTTTGGAGCTATTTTTTTTATTATTTATTTAAAAAAAAAAAATCTGCTTGTTTTTCAAGTCTGGTTGCTTGGTAATATGTAATGACATAAAGACTTATCTAAAACTGACTTTTTAGTGTTTCTTGAGTCAGTATCATTTAGCCATTAGCTTGTCTTATAAATAATTCATTCATGTTAACATTCAGCTGTATACAGCAATATGTTAATTCCTGTATCATTTGCATTCACATATCCAAAGGATGGCAAGATGCAGATTAAAACGAAGGATTCCAAACATATATTACAGTCCATGTTGACACAAGCTATTAACTGCATTTTTAAGAGCAATGCAGCAGTACTGATGGAGGTTACCTAACATTACTTTGCCATTTCCAGTGAACATCTAGGTCACCATATCTTCTCGGTGCTGCAGAGAAAAGTGTACAATGTTTAGACAGATCAAGCCAGTGAAGCACAGAGTATATGGAAAAGATGGTGATATATAACTGGTCCTTTCTCAGTGGTGGTAGGAAAATTGCTAAGCTTCTAGGCAGTTCAAGCTGTGGCTTGTGTTTTGGTTTTCTCAGTTGAATAAATTAATGAGTGGTCAGCATTTTTCTCAGATGTACTGCTATTGTCCTGTTTGATCATGTATGTGATATCTTACAGAGCCAAAGAGAATGTTGGTGATATATAAGTCCATGGAGGTTAATAATTACCATTAATTAATAGCATTAAAGATCTTTTTTCTGCAATATGTTGAATGTCATTTTCTGCTTCCATGGTAACAAATAGAAACTATACTGAGTCTTTCAAGCCTTTGCTTCAGCCAGTGGTTACAATTCAATAACAATTCAATTCAAAAAATGGGAACTCTGGCAATCCTACAGTAACATTTACTTAATTAGCTCTTGGGTACAGCCACCACTAAAAAGCTGGAACATTGTAAATTATTTCACTGCGCTTCAAAATAATTGGTTTCTTTTTTCTCAAAAATGTAAAGGCTTTTCAACCATGTCTGGGTTTTTTTAGGGTTTTTGTTTTGTTTTATGCTATGCCAATTAGACCCTTGCCCTTTTGGTTCTTTGCTTCCTTTTTCTCATTCTGAACCAGCATCTGTTTTTTCACATTCTCCTAGTTTGACTTGGAATCCTAATCAGCTGTGATTGATCCCATTTACAGACTGCAGCCTGGAACCCAGATCTGTGCTCACCTGCATTTGCTGTTGTGATTAGTGCACATAAATCAGGGGTGACACACTCAATTTGAGGTTGGAATGCAGGTTGTGACTGAAGATGCAGAAGGGTAAGAAAGGTGGGCTTTGCTGTCTCTTCTCCAGTTGCATGGGAAACAAATGGAGATAAAACACATACTCTGGGCCAGTTTTTGTAGCCTAGTGCATCAAATGAGTGTATGTGAAGTACTAATGTTCATCAGTTTGTATTGCTAAGAAGAAAGGTTATTTTGGGAACTTGGTCAGCTGTTTTTCCATTTTTGCTGGGGACTGTGGAAGGTTGAAGGTGAAATGAGTTCTGTTCAAATGTTAGTGTGTATAATGGTGGGACAAAACCATGGGATATAATCTGATTTCTTTTTAAGAAGGGCTCCACTGGACTTACTTTTCCTCTCATGACTGATATTAAACATGGATTGACGGAATACTTACGGCAACAATATTCCAGGGTTTTGTAGGCTGAAGGCCCTCTTTAGACTAAAGAGTACATGCATTATGATTTTTACAACTGAGCTTTGTCTGTATGGCTCTTCTAGCTAAGAATTTAAGCTCATTATTCTGCACTAAGGTTGGTTGCTTCGTGACACTATAACCTGATTTACAATGAATGCTATTAGTAGTCTGTTCTTTCTTAATGAATATAATCAGACTGAAAACACATGAAACACAATTGACAAATGCCATGTATTGATTTTAAGCCTGACCTGATTGACGTACTAGAAGAATAACGAACTTGCCAATAATAGACTATTTGTCTAGCAAAAGTGTTAAATCTTGGCAAGTACTTGAAATTGCTTTAAGGGGTCATTGGTCTAAGTGCTTCTTAAAGGAGATCACTTACAAAAATCTATGCACACCCTTATTGCTCATGTGCACATCTGCAAACATACAAAGGAGCTGTTACAGTATATGGAGTGAGAGCAAGCGTAGAAGAAAACATAAGTCAGTCATAAAAACAGAGATAATCACTGAGTTCTGGCATCATCCTCTTGGAAATACTTATTTCACTTTCAATATCCAAAATTAATTTGATACAAAAAAGTTTCTCCTTTTTATATGAAGTTTATATTAATTTTAGATGAGATTTTTCTACAAATTGCATTTATTTAATGTCTGAAATAATATTTTAATAGGAAATTCATTTTATACATTATCTTGTTTTTTCCCCCTGTTTTAAATCAGTAGCTATCATTAATTGCATCTAAATATGAAAGCGTATTGAAAAAGAGCAGTGATGTTTACAAAGTGCAGAGGCTCTGCTGCAGCTTCTACTCATGATCTTGTCTCTCAGCTTATTTGGTGTTTTCCACAGTTGTTTCTGCAATTAATGTCTGTGTTTTGCTCACTGAGAATCTCTGCTGCTAAGGGGGTTAACGTGGGGTCTTCTGAAACAGCTGGGGGCAGAGGGGGCTGCCCAAAGGGCTGTGAGCAGGGACTGATGTCCTGGGCTGGGCTGAAATGGGGTCCTGGACCATGGGCAGGATGGGGGAGCCCCCAGGGATGGGGGTTAGGGCTGGTCAGATCCTTTAGTGCCCACAGGGCCTGGACACAAGTGGAACCAGCAGTACCTGTGGGGAAATACTCTCACTGCCTGCTAACCGTGTGCATGCATCTTGTATGCTGGAGGCTCACATATATCCTGGTGTCTGTGGGGAAATAAATTGTGCAGTGTGGTTCTTGTTTTGATTCTTTCTGACTTTTCATAAAGAGTGCTGCTTGCAATTCAAAGGGCAGAAAGTTCAATAATCTAACATCAGTCACTCAGTAAAGTGTGATACTCTCTTCTTTTTTAGTTTCAAGAATGAACGTGATCAGTTTGACTTGAGTGGCATGGGCCACCCATGTGAGCAAAATTACAATTATTTTCTGGTCTGTTTTTATACTGAATATGTTTGCATTTCTTCATCACTTTGAGCTTTATCTGTATAATTGTTCCTTTTTTCCCTATTATATGTTTTTCTATAGTTTTTTTTGGGGGGAGGTGTTTTCTTTTTTTATGTGTGTGGTTGTTGGTTTGTTTTTTGGTTTTTTTTTTTTTGTAACCTGTTGTTGCCTACTTGCTGGTGGCACTTTGAAGTGCGGTTTGAATTAACACTGACACAAATGCAGGAACTTGGGACTTGCACAACTTCATCATATTCCTTTTGAAATACATTTAAACTGCTGTCTTGCACTTAGCATTTGGTGTAAAAATGGCATTTCAGTAGTCTGTTTCATTTAAGCCAGCACGTGAGAGGGAAGCACTCTACAGTTAGATGTGTCACTTCTCACATTAAATGGAAAACTGAATGGGGGACTCCGGTGGTGATTAGACCAGCAGCTTTCTCTGGACCAGAGGCATCATTCCCTGTGACCTGGCCAGATTCTATCTCAAGTAGTTGCACTGTGCTCAGCTACTTCTTTCCACCGATTCCAACACTGGAGTCAACTTTGCTTTTTAAACTGTTACTCCCCAGTGCAGCTAAGCTTTTTTTTTTTCTTTTTTTTTTTTCTTTTCCTTTAGTTGGCAGCCTTTCTGAATGGATATGGAGTAATTATTAAGAATAAATCTGTTTATAGTAGAATAGTAGATTTGTCAAGTAGCTGGGGTTCCTTAGTACTCCGGTTATTTGTAATGTGTTATGTGGACTCATATTGTTTCCTCTGGTAGAATTACATAGAAGTGTGCATATTTGCAGGCATGGCCCGTAATATTTAATGGTGCATTTTTCTGAATAGGCCCTATTGTTTTAAGAAGTATTAGAAATAATAGGACTATTTTGAAATCATGTTGTCACTGGTGTAGGCAGAAAGATTTGTGGACCTTTATGGAGGTTTTTATTAAGTTATAAAGAACCTATGTATGCTTAGTCTGTAAAGTGAGGACTCTGTCACCTTGTTCTTTAAATGACATGTTGCATTTTTCATTGATTATAAATTGTGCTGTTGCTGCTGCAGTGGGGAAAAGCTTGTGTTTGTCTTTTTGTGGTTTTGTTTGTTTGGATTTTTTTTTAATCTTAAACTGGTTTTTGTAAGGAGGAAAGTACTAAGCCAACAGATTTTAACAGATCATTGTGCACAGATAGTGCTTTTTTTTTTTTTTCATCTTGCAGTTTTAGCCAGAGTTTGTTAAACAAAACTGCTTGCCTTTACTTTGTACCTCCTCTCTGCCTTGCCCAGCCAAGTTTCTGTTTGCAAGATAATCCTGGACAAGTATTTTCCATATTAGCGTGCCCCTTTCTTTCTGGGTGTCCGACCTTGCTCCTCATCCTCAGCACTCCTCCAGGCAGTAAGGCAGGCTTGCCTACACCAAGGAGGTTGGATAACCCCACTGCAATGACTGCCACACTGTAACAACTATGGATATCCCAGAGCTTTCTTCATGCAGTTGTCTTAGGATAGCACGTGTCTTACCATGCCAACTGAAAGTTACAGCTGTCTTCATTGCAGCCTGGAAGCATCTACTCTGAATTGGTTTGCAGTTGTGCAGCACTGAATGAATGCCTCGGCTGTCCAGGACTCTGCGCCTCTAGCTGGGCATCTGGTTGGAGTATTCTTCAGTGGCTCTCTGACATCTGTGTCAGCTGTTGAAGGTCATGAGCCAGAAACTGAACTGTTTAAGATTATTACAGAGGTACTAAAGATTTTGCAACCTTGCTGGTATGGAGTTAGGTAGCTGTGGTGGAGTTACCTCACTCCTGACAATACAGATGATCCAGATTTACTCTCTTCAAAGACATAAGGGTATTTCCTAGGTTTTTTCCCAAGTTTTTTTGCTTTTTTTTTTTCCTCTCTCCTCTCTTTTCTGTAAAGTCTTCTCAAACTTGTTTACTTGAAATTTACTTCAAAAGAATGAAAAGGCTCAGGTTCTTGTGAAATCTCTTGAATCCAACAGCTGGAGTTTTAACTGAAACAAAACCTACTCCTTAACCCCCTCAAAATACCAAAACACTTGGAATAAGATTCTAAAAATAAGGAAACTGTTGAAAGTTATGAAGTGACAGTTTATCACCAAATCTTTCTAGATTACTGGCATATTGAAATGTTTATTATTCAAATAACAAATTCAGTTATGCAAGTATTAATGCAACTGATGAAATTTTCAATGTTATTATGAGAAGAAATTGTTACGATATTATATAAAATGATGCATACTCCAGAGGAAACCCTGGCAAACAAATATGCCTTCAAGGTACATACAATACTATGTACTTCACAAATGACCTGTGTGATGTGCAGAATGCTCTGCGTGTTTTTCATAACTTTGTTTTATGTTCTTGGATTTTAAAAGCACACAATTGTGTACGTGGTGCTAAATGAGTTGAAGCGATGCCGGCAGCCACACGTTCCCAGCAGATGGCAGGATGTCCTTGTCTATCCTATCCAGCCACATACTGGGTGCAGCCCAGGCTGCCTTGTGTGCACTTCTGCTTTTGATGTATTATCTGATTAATGCAGTGTACTTCCAACATGGGCATGTGCCTTTAATGCTATGGACTACTCCTGTATGTTGCTTTTATTAAACTTTTGTGAAGATTGACCTTACTTGGGAATATCCTGAATCAGGAGCCTTTGTACCAGGATAAGATGAGGCATTTGGGAGCAGTTGTTGTCTGAGTGCTTTCAGTGGAAGAAGGGTGCTTGGTGCAGGTGGGTGGTAACGGTCTTGACAGGCCTCTCTCGACTGTGCCAAGTGGTGCAGGTTGGTTGTGAGATGGAAGAGATCCCTCTGCTTGAGGTGCTGCTGAGACTTTCAAAGAAACTAAGGTCGTACAATGGCTCAGGCTGTGGCAGGGCTGTGTCCATGCTCAGCACTGGGCAGGCAGCACTCGTTAAAGGAAATCAATTTCCCGTTTAACAGTTTAAGCAACTTGCTGAGTGTGAGGTACAAATTCCTCTTCATACAGGGAAAAAGCACATTATTTTTAGAAAGACCATTGAGTAAAAGGTGGATATTAGTTAGATGTTTTAGTCTGCTGCTAGGATTTTAAGGCAAACAACCCTTCATCTGCTCCAGAGCCAATTATGTTAATGGTCTCATAGATCTAAAAGCTGTGGCCGTATGTCAGGCGTAGGCCTCTCACACGGAATATCTGTGTGCAGATAAAAGGGCACCTTCTATACCCTATGTGCACGCCACAGATTAAAGTAGCACACTCTCTGTTGGGTTTGTGCTCTGATCTTTCAGTAAATATTAGTAACATATTTTAATGAATAAAAATGAAGTAGCAGGGAACTTGCATTTTGTATTGATAATAATTATATCAAGTTAAAAACAAAACAGAATTGTATAAAATATAGGGAATAACAAGATTTAAGCCTTCCAAAAGAGAGCGTAGATTATGAACTGCAGAGTTTTGGGGTTTGTTTTAAGGTAATAGTTTGGGTGATTATACTCATCTTTTCTATGTGTTATGGTATTAACCAATAGGGGTAGAAAAAACCCATAACTGTCAGGATATCCTAGTATCTATAGGAGTATCCCCATTAACCGTGTTCTGTGGAAGGCACTAGAAGTGCTAACAGCGGGCCAAGAGTAATGTAAAACAATTTAGTAACAGGCAAATAGTTCAGCTTATATCTGTCTATCAGTATAGATGATGCTGTGGTAAATAGTTGAATGGGTTTGAGGGTGAAGTGTTGTATTTTCATTTTTTGTAATATTTTTAGTGAGACGGTTTTAATCAGGACTGATGAACAGTGGCAGAGGGGGCTATCTCTGCTATATGCTCGTGTTACCTCCAGCTGAGAAAGAAAGGGACCACGGCCAGACAGAGAAGCTGAAATAACTCTTGTTTTCTTTCAGCCCCATCTGCATCTGTAGTTGTGTTACTTGGCAGCACCTATATCAGCTCCTGTAGAAATTAACCTCACCTTGATCTAGGAAATGAAGTTAATCTTAGGGAGCCACTCTGTTAGCAGAAATCTACCTTCGAAGAGAAAATTGCAAATACCTCTTTCTACCTTTGATTGCTTTTTTTTGATCCTTTGTACTGTCATCCCTTGGCACTCACCAATTCTGGTAGCACTGACTTTTTCCATAGCCGCCTCCAAATATTAAACCAATGAAAAATTAAGCAATGAAGGTGGAATGATAGCTGTGAGTGAGGATGATCTCTGCAGCCCTTTTGTTTCGTCTCTGTTGAGGTGAACATGTCAACAGCTGTCAGCAATAATGCTTATTCCTTCTACAGCAACGTGATGGATTGATATGTGTACCAAAATATGTTAGAAATTGAAATAAAATATGTATTTTTTCATAATTTATCAGCATTATGATGGCACAAAAAAGCCAGTCTTATGAATAATACAGAGCTCTGCAGCAGGCATTATGTACTGTAGGTAATAAATGCAATGTCTCTCCTAGACTACCAGGAGAGTTGTAAAGCAGAATGCATTAGTTCTGCTTTGTGATAATAAATCATTTTAGTTTGTCAGAAGGCTCTGGCTAACTTTTACTCCTGAGGTATGAAAGAAAGCAGTGCCATACGGCTCTGGATGGTTTCTGAAGTGTTTAGGCTGGCTCTGAATCTCTTGGGTAATGTTTTGAGTGAGCGATATGGTTAGATAACAAGTGGCAGTATTTCTCAGGTATCGATGTTGTGATGCCTCCCGTTGTTTTATTGCCTAGAGTGGCTGATTTCGTCCTAATTGGAACTGTAGCTCTTCTTTGATGTTTTGTGTCTCTATTTGCAATATGGCTCTGTGTCTCTCTGAAGAGCTGTGAGAATGCTGAGTGACAAGCTGCTCTGCTGCTTGGGCATCTTCTGGAAGGGGCAAAGAATTCAATTACACTTTTGTTTTCATTTCACACATCTAAGCACTGGTTTAGGTAGTCGTTGTGAAAGGCTACCTTTCCCTAAGCTTCTGTGCATATCGGCCGATCACTGCTGCAAACAGCCCAGATGATGGCAACACAGAGTAGGTAGAAGCAGACCTGGGCTGATTATGCAAGATTAGCGGAAAAAACTACTTGTGTGAACTTCACTAAAATATGAGTTATCTCAAGTTCATTAATTTCAGTTTAATTTTCAGAGCATTTTTGTGTTGTGATATTCTTAAGAAGGATAGTTGAGTCTTTTTAATACATGCGTTACTAATTTGTACAATTAATTATTTAGATTTTAAAAGATGGGTCTTCCTACTGTCTAGCCAGGATTTAACAGCAGAAAGTATAGTGAAATGTCATTAATAAGTTTTGTCATTGAACAAAATATGGTATAGTGTATATACAGCATATTACAAGGTATTATCAGAAAACTATTGAACTACATTTATCTAAACTGCATGATGTTATGTGGAGTGTTACTGTAGCCTCTTTTATTTTGTATGCTTCTTAACTTGAAGAAACCTTTATGAATTACTGATATTTTTTTTTTTATTGTATTTACAAAGTTTTAATGAACTTTAATATCCTCAGTGATTAGAACAAGTCCTGTATTTGTGGCTATACTTTACAGTGTTTTTGTAGGGGTTGATACATATGAAGATATTGAGACATTCCGAATAAAGTTTGCATTGTACAGGAGCAGCCCACCAGCTGTTGCAGTTGCTCGCTTCTGCCATTGGCACTCCCTGATCACAACCTCCTTTTCTTGTCTTTGACAAGAGGGACCGAGATCTTCCATCTGCAAGCTGTAGTGTGTTTTGGCTATAGCAGTGCTGGGTTTCCAGCCTGCTCCATTTTTATGTCGCTGGATGTGTCCTTTCATGGAATACGATTCTCTATTGCATAGTTTGTTTTGGAGATGCTGGGACTATTGCTGCTGGTGTGTGTCTGGGATGCTGCTGGGGGGATAGCGGCACCTGGTACCTGCACGGTGGTCAGTGGCACTTCAGGGGAACCCATTTGTTTGTTTGACCCTGTGTCTGGTGCCACACAGGCACTATCACTTCTCAGTTGTTGGAGACAACAGGGAGCTTCTGCACAAGCTGCACAGAGCATCAGCTCTTTCTGCTCTCTGTGGAAATGCAGGAGGGGTGCGGAGCTCCCTGTGTGTACATGCAGACTTCGTGACTCCTTTTGCCTTGACTGTCATACCCTAGGTGCTTCCCTGATCTGGGGAGCATCTGTGTACTTGGTGTACTCCTCAACATATGAGACTTGTGCAACCAAGTGTGTAGGAGTAGCTGGGCTCTGTACTCCAGGAAGAACACCATTTCCCAGGTATTTTTGGTGAGTTGGTACAATTGAATGCACTGCTCTGTGTTCTGGCCTATCTACTGAAATTACATTGCCAAGTCCTCAACTAAAATTTTCCCCAGAAAATTTTATGGCTCTTGAGTTACATCTCCTTAGAATAATTGTTCTATTCTTACAGAGCTCTGGATGGTGTAATTAGTCTCATATTTATGGTAGCTGGTCTTTAAACCCTCCAGCTTCAAATAATTTAGTGATATTTTGCTCTGGAATTGTTCATACAAAGTATTGGGTACTTTAAAGAAGAGCAATATCTTTAAAAGATTCTTTTGGAAATCAAAGTTTTAATGTGATTGCTCAATGTTGTGACTAATGGTCTTTTGTTTAGAAGTTACACTAATGGAATTGCTTATTAGTATTTATTTAACAAACAAAGCAGTGTAGTTTGTCTTACAGAAAAACAAAAGAGGATTTTTTGTTTGTTTGTTCTAAAGCTGTGGTGTGCTGTAACTTTTGCTTTGCCTTTCACCCTTGTCAGTTCTGGCAGTGTGTTCTTACTTGTGTATTTTTTTCAACTTACCCCACAGTCACTAGCTGTTCACCAGAGTCTTGTATTGCAATTTTGTCTGATTTTTAGGAGCCATGTGCCTAAACTGAAGTCCTTAGTTCTAAATTTTCAGTGTAACTTTCAGAGGAGGATCTGATAGAATCAATTAAATGTTGCAGTCCGTCTTGTCTGCTAATGGGAAATTAAGAATTTGCAGAACAAGCTTTGTTAATTCTTGGTGCATGGCGCTTCCTCTTAAAATCAAGAGAAGCTGATTTGCCATGTCATTTAATTTTTCTGCACATCTTAGTGATTATATCAATAACTGTCAATCATCATTTTCCTCTAGTTAGGAAAATATTCTTAAAGCCTCAAGACTCTCTGAACAATCCTCTCTTTTATTTTGATTTGTCCTCAGTCCAAATAAGCACCAATTGCTTGTTACTGGAAACAGGAATTGATGAAAGCAAGCTGTATTTGGGTTGGTTAGAAGAACTGCTGGGGCCAAGTCTCTGTCTCTGCTGTGCAGCAATCTGCTGTGTTCAGTCCAGTGTGCAAAGGCACTTGTTGGCAGAGCCGGTATGTCTGGTGGCAGTACTGAGGTCTTACCTGCACCTGCAGATTCACTGCATGCTCACAGCACTGCTGAGCTGGATTTGAAGCTTTCATTCCCTTAAAAACTTTTGCCACAATATTTTGCTTGACAGTTTCTGATTTTCCTTTTTGGGATACCTTGTAGTGCTTTCTGTATAGCTGTTTTGAAATCTTCGGTTGTGGCTATGGGCTTTTGGTGAAACAATAATTGATCTTTTAATTCAGGCTGACTTTATCATAACACATCACAAAGTACAAGAAATTCTTCATCACTGCCAGAAAGAAGATGCTTTGGAAATCACAGGAGAATATGACATAGACTATTTGATCTAATGGCTGAATGTGCTTTCAACAAAATGTGATGTAGACTATGTTCTTTGATCTCATTTGTCCTCTTAAAACTCATTTCTTGAGTGTTTCATGTCTGTCTGTTCCTTTTTTGTGTCATGCAGAGTAATGCAGTGATGAAAAAATGAAGCCAGTAACGTAAGTTTTAATGCTGAAAACTGAAGCTGCATGTGAACAGCTTTATCACAGACAGACCAGTTCTTACAGGTGCTCTATAAAGCTGTTATGGAGAATAATACACCTGGAATCTTCAGATTAGAGTTTTCAGAGTTTGGCATTTGGACATGTTTGGTTTTTCTTGATGTCTGTATGCTGTTTTGGCTTGCCTTTGTGAGACTGTAAATGCTCTACTTGCTATATGCAATCTTCACAATAAAATGCAGTGAGAGAGGGAAGGAATAAGCACAAATGAAAACGGTCTTTCTGTGTGTCTCCCTAAGACATCAAGTGTATTTGCTATCACTGAGATTTTTTTTGATTCCAGGAACTGCATTGATACATTAACCTACAGAAGCCCCCTTGAAAGCAGAACAAATAACACCTCCTCAAATTTAACAATATCATAGCGTCAGGATAAGTGGTGGAAAGTTGAGGAGAGGGGTTCAAGGCAAGACTTCCAAATATGTGCTAAGCTTTTATGTGTGTATGGTCTGATGTAAATAGGAAAAATAACTAAAATCTTACTCAGTTAAGATTTCTGTTCATGCTTTGTGGGTAAGGGGAGAAGGAAGAGGTATCAGGCAAGGGGTCTGGAGACAAGGAGCTAGACAAGGATGGTATGAGGTGAAAGAAAAAACTTTAATTCAGAGTGAGAAAGAGAGAAGACCAGGAGCAGATATGTAAAGGCAATAAGGAGTAGTGAGAAACAAGAGGGAACTGAGGAGGTCACAGAGGGCATGTGAGACATGGGACCTAGGCTGAGCTCCATGACACCAAGGTCTGCTGCACTCTTCTGCTGAGTGTTGCACAAAGGATGTTGAGACAGATTCACGCACGTAGAGCTTTCTTTGCAGGACCCATAGCCAATGAGACACACTGGGTCTTAGCAATAGAAGTTACTTTGGATAAAAATGGAAAGAGAGAAAACAGAAAGCAAGCTCTCCCTGGTGGCCAGCTGTACAAAGACAGGGTCCCTGGATCAGCAGGGCAGGGTGCGGAGCAGGAGATGAGAGGCCTGTGCAGTAACAGTGGATAATTTTGACTTTTTCAGAGACTAACAGCTATTCAAAAGATACAACCTAAACTTCTTAACTCTAATGAGAAGATTTCTGTTAGCAACCCTGTGTATCAGCTCACCAGAGCTGAATTTGGGTTCTCTGTATGCCCTTTTTCCTCTATGGCCTGATGCCACAGCACAGCTGCGTTCCCCTGTGATATAGGACAGTCTGACATCATCTGCTGCTGCTGTTGTCATGTCTGGATTTTTGGAGATGAAAATGTTTCTTGTCTTCCTCACTGTGGTGTGGCATCACTCTTCAGGGCTTCCTCCCTGACTGGGGTTCTAGGAGAAGTTTCTTTTCCATGTGGCTATCAATTAGTAAGTATTAATGATTTAAACTTGATTTCAGAGTAATTTTGTGGAAATCTATCTATAGACACAATTCAAAATGGTTTCAGAGTAATTTCAGAATGATGAATACAGAATTTTAATGCTATAAAAATTTTAATGCTATAAAATCTGCCTTGCAACTTAACTTTCTCTCAACTCTCAGCTTGGATGTAACTCTAGGCTCTGACAATGACAAATTCCCACTCCAGGCTTACTGCTCTTTATTTTCCTTTGGTCAGAGTTGTTTGGTTTATGACTTTTTTTTCTTTTTTTTTCCATTGGAATTTTATGCTTAAGCTTTCCATACAAATTACCTGATACGTCTATTTGCATGTGGAAAAGTACCCAAAACTGTAAAACACAAATGCAGAAATAAAGATATGCATATAGCACAGTGTGCCACAACAGTGCTCTTTCATAAACACTTGGTTTGAACTGGAGTAGACTGAGAGGAATCATATATTATATGAGTAAAATAAATATTTCCTAATCCCTATATGCTTCTAAATCTGCAGCAGGAGCTTGGGAAAGATAAATCACTTAGCTATTGTTTATATTAGAGAAATGCACTGTTCTATAAAGTGCCCTTTCACTTAAGACTTTAGTATATTTTATATTTTCATGTGGGGGAAAAAAAAAAAGACTATACCATGGCGGCTACTATGGGTGTAAGAACCATTCATTGGAAGTCACTTGGTCCTATCTGGTCATAGCTCCAATGTGGATGTAGGTAGCTGAAAGGGTTCAACTGACTCTTCTGTTTAAACTTCCGTACTATCTAACCTATTCTTGTGTCAGGAGCTCATCTGAGCTCTCATGACATTTCAGTATCTGACAGGCTTGCAGCTGTTGAAGTTGGGCTCATAATTGCAGGAGTTCAAAGTTAATTCCATAACAGAAAAATCTCTTCTAACAGTGCTCAGCATGGACTGAGCAGTCATTCAGTGGATCTATTACTCATGCTTGCATGACCAGTGTGGACTTTTCTGCTTAGCCTGGTCCTGCACAACCCGTTCAGTTCAAATGGTTCAATTCTGCAAGGTAGCTAGAGCCTTAAGTGCCTGCCTCCTCTGTGCAGAGATGGGGCCACATTCACATTCTTTGTCTTGAGAGATCTTGGGAGGAGAAGCTCGGCACACCCAAGTTTCAGGTCCAAAGGGCTAAACGAGGTAATCACATAGATGACTTCTGGGAATGTAATGAGTAAAAAGAATGTGCCATTTTGAAGGTCATAGTCTCTGGCACTTTTTATTTTGTTTTTCTAAACTACACCTATTAGCTATATTTCTCTGATTATTTGTTGGTCTGTTGGATTTGCAACTCAACCATGCATAAGGTCAGCAGTTTTTCTTGTTAAATACCATTTAGGAGCTCTTATTTATTGATATCTTGCATAATTTATATTTTCCATCTCCAGACAGTAATAACATAATGTAATAGATAGTATTGGTTTCTAATGAGGTACTGAACGGGGGGAGCTGTGAAGAACAATGGGTTGATTTTGTTTTAGTAAATGTAATGACTGGATATGTATGTTCCTTTAATTGTTGAGCTGTTTGTTGTGACCCACTGATGACCTCTTTAAGGGCAACTTCCTTTTCATATACATACAGTTAGCTGGCCTAATACCTTTCCTAGGTAATTATACTGCATGTAGGCAGCATCCATGCCAGGCAGATCAATGAATTGTGACTTGTTTCCAAAACCAACAGTTTCTAGTGATGCTCTACAATTGAAATGATTCTGTAACTGAAATAGGAGTTCTAGAAAAATAAATACGCTAATTAAAATAAAAATGTAGTATACCCACCCTTTTATATGCAGCATTTGCCTTGGGGAAAACACTGATAGGTTTCCAATTTTCAGTGATCATAATGGTTTATTTGGAAATGACCCCAAAGAAGGATTCCTTTAGCCAGTTGCCGTATTAAGAATACTGGGGGGCAGGGAAAAAAACAACAGCAAAAACCCAGAACCTGTGAAGAGTTGCCATGAGTCCATACTTTAATTTCAGAAGATACTTTTCATAAATCTCTGTAATTTCTCAACTAGTGACCATTAAAAAGATTGTATTGAATATGTTATGTCAAATTCTCTCTGTTAGTAGATGAGTCTTGAAAACCTGTTTCTTCCCTTCCTATTTATGATGGAAAAAGGAAATTCAGAAGGAAATGGCTGTTGTGACATTTCCCTTTCTGAAACCTCCTGTCAAAGCTGGGAGAGAAAAGCGCTCCCATCTGCATTAACATCCCACTTGAAGGAAGATGTCTTGCACGTTCATGTCATGCTGCTTCAGTATCAGTGTTTCTGTAGATCAGGCAAACAGAGTGATGACAAAGCCACACATATGCAAAAAAAAAGTGGTGCTGTTTCTTTGGGATAAGGTCATTCTTTCTTCATGGCTGTTGCAGCATCTGACTAGGGTCCTGCATGCTGGAATGCATACAATTTGTTGACGTGTTTGTGATGTGTCCTCTGACTGTTTTTTGTCTGCCTTGTGTTCATTTTCACTGTGTTAAGTGTATGATCACAACAGGTGACAAAGTGTAAGGAATGCCATTTTTTTCCTCTCTGGTCTTCTACAGCCACCTGATTGTGTCTGGATTTTGTATTCACACAGTTCTTGGTTGTACCTGCCCAACCAGGATTTAGTGGGCAGAATAGGGAACAACAGTGACAACTGCTGACCAAATAATGTTGTCTTTTCTCCCAAGATCCAAAAGCCAATCATACTCACAGTGAGAGGTAAAGCACAGGATGCTGAACATGGATTTACAATGGTTTAGCTGAACTAGTTTATTTAAATGGGTAAAAATTTGTGTGTAGGTGAAGCCTTCCTAAAATGGAACATTTTACTTCATACCTGGAGGATTTTGCCTTTGTTTGTTCCTATTTAATCTGAAAACTGGTCCCTGGGTCCATTGAGAAATCATCACATGATTATGTGCCTTCATAAGTTTTACCGATGCTGACATTAAGAACATTAAACTGACACTTTTGGTTTTCCCTTTATGTGCTGGTGGTTGATTAGATGGATGTTTTCACTTTTGTATACTATGCAAATTTTTGCACCAAGAAATTAACAATTAACTTAAGGGAGGTTGCTCATATTTTCCTGAAAAGTAGGATCTCTGCAACTTACTGGCTGCTGCAGGGCCAAACTTATCCTCATACATTGAAAGACCATGCAGCTTCAGTTCTTCTTTTCTTCTGTTTTTTATTCTGTTCTTTCAATTTATTTCTGTGCTTACAGGAGTTCCGTATTAGTATTAAAAGTGGCTTAGTACTGTGGTGTATAAAATACTATATATTAGCCTGGTTTAAACCAAAATATGAACAACCTCCTAATCTTGCCATTGTTTAACTGAACTGTTTTAAAGCTCCACAATAAGTCATAGCTTTTGGTTAAATTGGCATAACATTACATATACAAGAGTGTTAATAGTCTCTTTTTTTTTTTTTGTTTTTTTTTGTAAAACATTAAAAGCAATCAGGATGGTAAATGTGAAGAGAGTGCAGAAGAAATGTGCAATTATCTTCTCCTGTGAATTTTTTACCAAAGTAAATCTGACCTTGTGGATTGATCCACGTCTTTACTCTGCAAATTCTGTTTGATAAACTAGAACAAAAGCGGCCAGTGAGTATTAGGTATCTGAAGAAAATTGTCTCAGCATCACAGCAGCCTTATGAAGATCATCAGCTTGTTTGACATTGTTTTGTGTGTCACTTCACTTTTATATGCTGTCTGCATTTCTTCAGTTGTGCTCACTGTTTAACCTGAAATTTAGAAGTTACTTCTGTCCATGGAAATGTTGGCCACCCTTTCTCTGGAATGCAGCTGTGGATTACTGTAAATTTAGATTAGTGGTTTAATAGACATTTTGCTCTTTTAAGACTGGGATAAATTTTTAAGGGTTTGACTTTGTACATCTGTCTGTAGTGGTGTACATGTGGGATTTCCAAATATTGTAAAAGACACCATGCATTGCAGAGAGTGATCAAAATTACATGTATAATTATTCCTTACAGTTAATGAATTACCTGCATCACGCCTCCTGGTACACTTAGAGGAAACCCTTAATTTCTTCATCAGAGTTTTTCTATATCATTAGTGTTGTTTGCCATGCTCTACTGTCTTCAATATTCTCTCCTAAGACAGCAAACACCGGATTGCTGTTTTTGTCACGTCTCTACTTCTGCCCTCCTCTTACTATCATCTCAAATGAAAGCTTTCAAGCTCTATATTGATTAAAGCAACTGAAGCTTGAATTGAGTCCAACTTTTGCTAATACCCTGCCAAGTACTTAACCAAGTCAATCTAGAAATTGCTTGATAAGTCAAATTGTATTCTTGAGAACATCTGGGACTGAAAGATCATCTCTTGTTGACTATGACAATACACAAAGCAAAATCATGAATCTTTACTAGATCTAGATTATCTTTTGAGGGTATTATCAATGCTCTGAAGTTGGATCAGGCTAAAGGTATATTCAAAGTTCAATAAAAACTTAAAATGAAGACAGCATTACACTGTAAATGTGCATTCTTAAGATTATATGTGAGTATGGCAGAGGACTCGGATGGATTTTAAATATGTGCACTGTCTATTTGCTGACCTATATTCTAATTTTTAAGCTGTATTTAACTCTTTATGAAGATAATGTTACTTGATACTGACCTTGTAGTGTAATTTTTAAATACTATAGGACACGTTTCAAATGTAAATCTAAAATTTATCTATCTGCTTATATCACTGAAGGAGGTGATGGAACAGCAGAACTACACAGGGTCACTTTGAGCAGTTGTGTTTAAAGTGTTAACTCAATCAGTTCTCCATCAGCCAGGAGATGAAATTATATGACTAAACCACTTAAAACACTGAAAGAAAATGAAGTGCACTTTTAAAATACAGTATATTTATTTTTACTTCTGTAGGAAAGGAAATCAGGGATTTTTCCTGTGATCTCAATTTCAAAATACAAAGTGTCTAGTTTGATGGATGAAGCATGTGGGTGCAGAGATCTGTTCATAAAAAGTATGTTGAAGGTGGCAGGACCTACCTGAGCTGCATGTATGAACAGCATTACTTTCTATACTATAATCTTTCCAGTGAAAGTCAGTATGACTTCAAATCTGAAAACTGCCCCAAAATAATATTGATGTGACTGAAAACAGAAGCAGCTGAAGAGAGGGACAAAGACAGGTTGTTTGGATAAAAACTTTCCCAGTTTTACACCATGGGTTGGAAACATTTTTCATGGGGGAGGAAAAAAAATAAACCTCAAATGTGTGTCATAAAAACTCCAGAGAATTGCCCCTAAAAATCACCTTTTAAATTATTTTTCATCATATTTCACTGAAGGTAACAATCAGCTAGAGGTTTATTGACCTATTGTCCAATTTCAACGAAGTCAGACAGTAGTGGGATATTGTGGCAGCTGTCATAAATGCATGAAGTTCTTTCCCTCAGTTCCTTGTTCTTCAGTATGTATCAATATTCCATTTTTAAAATACTGCCTTAATGGGGAAAAGCCCTTTCCCTCCTTCCTTGTAAAGAAGAATATTTCTCTGGCAGTGTGGTGGTTTCACTTGGCCAGCACTTGGCTAACAGCCAAACACTGCTGTTCACTGGACCCAGAGAGACAATTGGCAGCAGGGGTAAGGAGACTCATAGGTTGAGATAAGAACAATTTAATAATTGAAACAAAATAAAACTTAAAATAATACTGATATTAAAATAGTAATGATGATAATAATAATAAAATATGAAAATTAGTGATACACAATGCAACTGCTCACCACCTGCTGACCAAACCTGGCCCATTCAGTGATAACTATCCCAGAGGAGCGACAATCCCAAACCAAAACCACAATCCTGGAAGAGCGAGAGCTCGAGCGAAAGTCAGAGAGAGACAAAAGAGGACGAGACCCTCACTAATATACTAGACATGATGTGGTATGGTATGGAATATCCCATTGGCATATCCAAATGCCTATTTAGCTTATTAATTTAAATATTCCTCGCCCCCTTAGATATTGCACTTATAGACTGACAGAACATGAAGTCCTTCACTTCCAGTGACAAAAATGCAAACACTGGTGTGTTATCAGTGTTTCTCTCGTAACAAATCCCAGGCTGAAAGCAAAACGCAGCACTGTTCCAGCTACTAAAAAGAAACCCAGCTCTGTCCCAGCTAAAAACCAGGACAAGCAGGTGAGCTTCTACTCTTCACATGGTGCTAGCACAGGGTCAGTCTTCTGAGATAGAATCATAGAATGGTTAGGATTGGAAGGGACCTTAAAGATCATCTAGTTCCAACCCCCCTGCCATCAGCAGGGACACCTTCCACTAGACCAGGTTGCTCAAAGCCTCATCCAGCCTGGCCTTGAACACTTCCAGGGAGGGGGCATCCACAGCTTCCTTGGGCAACCTGTTCCAGTGTCTCACCACCCTCACAGTGAAGAACTTCTTCCTAATATCTAATCTAAACCTCCCCTCTTTCAGTTTAAACCCATTTCCCCTTATTTTGTCATTAACTGCCCTTATGAAAAGTCCTTCCCCAGCTTTCTTGTAGGTCCCTTCAGGTATTGGAAGGCTGCTATAAGGTCTCCCCAGAGCCTTCTCTTTTCCAGGCTGAACAGCCCCAACTCTTTCAGCCTGTCCTCATAGGAGAGGTGCTCCAGCCCTCGGATCATCCTGGTGGCCCTCCTCTGGACTTGTTCTAGATGCTCCAGGTCTCTCTTGTGATGGGGGCTCCAGAACTGAATGCAGTATTTCAGGGGGGGCCTTACAAGAGCGGAGTAGAGGGGCAGAATCACCTCCCTCAACCTGCTGGCCACGCTTCTCTTGATGCAGCCCAGGATACGGTTGGCCTTCTGGGCTGCAAGCGCACATTGCTGGCTGATGTTGAGCTTCTCATCCGCCACCACTCCCGAGTCCTTCTCTTCAGAGCTGGATGTTTTTTCAAAGTATGTTTTTATCCATCACAAACCAGATAACCTAATGTTTTACTGTCAACCTATTTATTATCTGAATGCAGGAGTTTAACGTAGATATTTTGATGTGAAAAAAATAAACTGCAGTGCATGCATGAACATTTTGCCATAAGCTTTCACATAAATTTTACGGAAGAGTTCCTTCTAGATGCTCCAATCTGATAACCATGAAATGAAAGCCTTTTGTTCAAATGTAAGGTGAATAAAGACATGTTGCAAGCTTCATTTAATTTCCTTGCTGACTTTATACTTATTTGTTGGTAAGGATTTTTGTATATTTTCTTTGATGCTGCGGTCTTGTCTGTTCATTAATTCTTAATGCAGACCAAACACTTTGTCTTCCAACTAGACTTAACAAGTTGCCACTGTGCTTTCTGGTATGCTCTTGTGCCTAGACAGTTACCCTCTGCAGCTAAAATGAAATACTGAATTAGCGGTAATTTGAAGATGCACACACAAATGTGACTTCTGTTGTCTTGCTTGTTTTTCACTGGCTTGCAGCGCTGGTGAAAGGAAGAAAAAAAAAGCAATTGAGATTATGATGATGACACATACCCAATGTAAATGAAAGCTCAATCTAAGAACAGCCATAGATACATGACACTTATTACTTTTGTGAAATATTAGGGTGTGAAAGCCCAGAAGAGACCTCAAGGGTTTATTTCATTCAAGTCTCTGTTCTAGCGCAGGGTGAGGCATATCAGCATCCTTGACGGATACTAACCAGTCTAGGAAACCTCCTGTGATTACAAGTTTCCAATCTTACTAGACTAGAAGACTAAAAAGCATTGGAAAGAGTTGTTATAGCTGTGTGGTTTCTTTGGGGTCTTTTGTTGTTCTTCCCCCACAGTCCACTCTCAACAGATTGTAGATTGTAATTGCAGTTTGTTCTGTGATCCACGAGCACAAAAAACAAATAATGGTTACCTGTCTGTAACAATGTCCCATACTAACTGACTGTTATTGTTCTGTTCTTTTTTTTTTTTTTTTTGCTAAAATGCTATCACCTCAGACTTTTTGTAGTGTTGATACGTAGCCAGTTGTTCTCTATATATTTTTATGCATGTGCATTTGTCCAGTTCATCAAGGTAGTTCCAATTTTTAAAGTTGTTCTTAAAATTGCATAAAATTTTGTCAACACTGTGACATCTACAGGTTTTATACACATACAGTCTATTCTCTCATCCAAGCCATTCATGAAAATGGTAGATTTTCCAGGACCTGAGACAAATGCTTGCAGATCTCCTTGATATCTTTTCTCAGCTTGATGGAGAACAACTGATAACTGTTCTTTAAATTGTGTGCAGTTCAATCTTGACCATATTTCACTCTTCTGCTTCTGGGAATGTCAGGTGTGACAGCATCAACAGCTTCAGTGAAGTCAGGCTATATCACTTCTACTGCCTGTCCCTTATCCACTAGACCAGTTGGTCTCTCAGAGAAGGAAATGAGATTGGCCTGACTGATTTCTTCTTGAAAATCCATGTTGTCTGTTCCTTATCACATTATTATCCTTAAGGTCTTTAAAAATTGATTGCTTAATAATTTGTTTAAGTATCTTTCCAGTTATTGAAAGTAGAGTGACTGCTTTTCACTCCTTTCTGACTGCTTTTTTCATTTGTAAGGAGAAGTCCTGTGTTTGCCCTCCTGTCTCGAAGTTCTTCATGCTCTCTAAATTCTCAATGAACTTCATTTGGTTCATTGTATACTGTGTGGTGGCCACCACCAGCCCCTGCCAACCTGAGAATATCTAACTTACTAAAATATTATTTGACTACTATTTGAACTGGGTGTGGATCTTTTTCTTTTCCTCTGCCAACGAAGCTCTGTCTATGTCTGTCTGTCCTTTGTTTAGGCCGATGGTCGTCCTTTGTTAGGTCAGCAGCCTCTCCTCGAGGTACCACACTTTCCTCTTTTTAGGACAGTCCTTCCCCTCACAAATACGGATTCTCAGAGGCGTTTCTCTAGTGCTCATTGGCTCAGCGTTGGAGCCCGGGGCTGGGGGGGGTCTCAGCCCTGGAGCCAGGGGAGCTTTTCGCTCTCACAAAGTGACCCTTCCCCCACTACCAAAAAAACGGCCCCCCAAGGTACACGCAAACCCAACACAGCCATCTATTTGTTGACTGCTGCTTCACTGTTATATGGTACAGTTTTGGCCTATGCCAACTAGCCTTCTCGTAGGCCATCTTGCTTATGAAATAGGGCTTGTTCCAAGTAGGCATGGTGAATTGAAGCCACTATTTTGGGGATGAAAATAGTACACTTTGGATCTGAGCTGAGCCAACCATGCCCCTTGCAATAAGGAGGAGAAGCAGGATGGGTTGTGGGATTTTTTTGGTTTGGTTTGATTTAGTTGAGTTTTTTTGCAGGTTTGTTTTGGGGTGGGTTTTTTTGAGTGTGTTTCAGATATAACCAGTAAGCTTGGGTCTTAGATCTGTCTGCTGTTCATGCACTTTTGTAAATGCTACCCTTTGTCACCATGTTCTACAACTAAATAAATACATTTGTGATATAAATTATATCCTCGTTTAGACTGGCTGTCTGCTCTGTAAAATTCCTCTGTATAAAAATCTTGATCTGTGCTAATAGCATGGAACATGGCCATTTACTGATTACTAGCTATATTGTTACTGCAAAGTAATATAAAGAGGAAAAATACGTGAAATATATTTATTACTTTGCGTTTCTCCATGGAAAATCAGTTTAAAAGATATTGTTAAATGAGAAGAAAGAGAATGGAAAAAAAAATGTGATGTCGGCAATACTTAATGTAGCAAAAAGATCAGTGGTCAGTGAAACCTCTTTGTAACTTGCCCTTTTTAAAGGTATGTATTCAATCTTTACCAGGCCTTCCAGAGAAGCATGGGGCTGGAAGGGAATGTGGCTCCGTTTGAAATGGCTATCTACTGAGTATGAGTACATTATAACTGCATTGATAGTTCCATTATCACAGCGTGACTCTATCAGACTTAGTGAGGTTGCTAAGTAATCAGTCAATTGCTGGTCTTTCTTAAGAAGCAGGGTTCTGAAAAATAAAAGGAATGCTGTGAGAAAAAATATTGCTTTTGGTGTTTATTTCCAGTGGTGGAACTTATTTTAGTAAAATACTGGCATATTTTATTCAGAGATGGAACTGGGTGGCAAATGCGTACTTACAATATTGATGTTTTAATGTGAAGTTCTGCCATGCTGAATAGCGCTAATGTATAAGGTCACTTCGAGATGCAAAAGAAAAATGGATAAGAAGAAAATAGAGATGCAAAACTGGTAGGCATGAGAGAATTATATCTATCACATTTGAAACAGGTCTTCTGTAGCAATAAACCACTAGTTTCAAAACTGATACCCTTACAGATATAATGATGGTTCAGAAAATAGCCGCTGTATCAGACAGGAGTCAGATTGCCTATTACAGCAGCAGCTGGATCACCTGTACAATTGCCTGTTGCAAGGTGTCATTAAAAAGATTAGTTGAATCGTTGGGTAATCTGAACACTGATGCCAACATGTGAGAGATCCAGTCTAGTGCCATTTGATTTCCCCTGAAGTATTTCTAGTGTTAATATCACCAGATGTTTGCTGTTTGGAAACTTGGCTTTCAAGTCGGTCTGGTAAATCTTAATTTCAGAAATCTTTAATAGAAATTTTAAAGTATTCTTTTGTGAAGAACTTGATCATTGAATCTTCAGGCAACAGAAAACCTGTTACATCTATTAGGCCTACTCTTGCTGCTTTAATTCCATCTACACAAGTACAGACTGAAAGAGCTATCCAAGTGTAAGGAAAAAGGATCAGGAAATAAAAGAATTGTCAAAGAAAAATCTTAGAGGGATACTATTTAGAATATTGGATATTCTATCTGATAGAACATCTTTAAAATAATGTTAACTTTTTACTTGGTTATATACATTCTTGTGAGAGAGACCAAGCTACGCTCATAGCCAACAGTACTTACAGAATAAGGGGATGCCGGGGATGAAGATTTCTGTGTCCTTGAGCCACTAAGATATTTTAAGCCAACTCATTCCATGGTCTGGCCAAGCTACAGTAATATCTGTTCATATTACATACTTACATTGGATATTCACCGAGTGAGATGGATTGACATAGTTTCTCTCTACAGTGAGTCGATAGAGAGTAACTCCTCCAGAACATACATCAGGGCAGCTAAGTTTAGCTCTTCCTCATTGACTTTTTTTATGGAGACCCAGGAGGCACATCCTCTTACAGCAAAATTGCTGAGGTGTGTTCCCTCTCAGCGAGTGCTTGGTGTCACTTGGGTCTGAGTGAAAAGGAATCTGTATTTGCCATTTCAGAAATTATGGTTATTCCTAGAGTGGGTTACAGGAAAAGGTTATTTGGGAATGGACCTGTTTTTACTATGTTTCTGTAGCATTTGAGTGTGGATTTTTGGAATAGAACTGTAATTCAGATTTTGGATTCAGAACTGTAATATTGTCAAAACTGGTAGCGGGAACTCGGTTTTGAGCAGTCTCGGTGGATCTTTATCAAGACAGAGAGTTGTATGAACAGCTCTGCCTTTCCTTCTCACATAATTTTCTTGTAGCCCCACTCCCGTGTCCTTGTGAGGGAAAAGCGACAGGAGATACAGCTGCGGCACACTGAGAAGTTGAGGGTGTGATGTAGCACCACGTATGTGTTTTGTGCAAAGAAGTTCCTGGAGAATCCGAGGTACTTCTGAGTCTTGAGCTGCTTCCCGTAGTCCAAGCACAGACTTCTGAAGAACACATGTGTTGTAGCAAACGTGCTTTTTGGAGCATATGACATCTGTATCTGTGCATTTATTAACTCTCTCTGTGGATCTGATGGCACATGCTGGAACTTACATGGAGAACGCTGAATTAATGAAAGACAATTGTGTGATCCCTGCATGTATCCCTGCAAGGATATTTAGGGGCCTCATATTTTTAGACAGACACCTAATTAATCACAGTACTAAACTAAAAATGAAGCCCATATAAAATTTACTACATTTTTTTTCCATCATTTTAAAAAAATAACATCAGTGTACCATTTCGAGTGGTAGCTTTTGTTTACATATGTGTCTAAGTTAATAGTGTATATCTATTTTCAGTACAGCTATACAGTAGTGTTTACTGCTTTAAAAAGAAAGGAAAAAGCCCTGAAATTAAAAATCACTGCTGGAATCCGTAAAGATAAATGCTGCAATATGGTACAGTTTTCAGGGGAGGTGAGCATAAGGATCAACCTTTAAATCCATTTGAGAGTTGAGGAGAAATATGCGTATCAGACAACATTCTTATTACTACTACATAAAATTAGGCAGAGATCCTGATGCATGTTTCTTGTATAAAAGCAATTCACTGCTGTGCAGTTCAGATCATTTGGTTGTTGTATATGAAGTGCTTGTAAAATAAGGAAGAGTTCAGATCATTTGCCTCCTTTATATTTTATTTGTATCTTTGGTTAGAATCAAGTTGTGCATGTGTGAAAAGAGGGTTTCGGGGGAATGGTGCCACTTTTAAATTCAAGAATAAATAATAATGCATTGATATCTTATGAATAATCCTTCCCAGTAAATTTTCAGTACCGTATAGGGGAATTGCATACTCAAGTGTGTTATTTTTAGGCAAGAGGTTTAGCAGCCTCCATTTACAATGGCTTAAAGATTTGTTGATCTAAGGTGGGGTTTTTTTTATTTTTGTTTTTTTTTTTTAGCAGATGCTGTGAGTTCTAATAGTTTACAGTCGTATGAGCCATATGGTAAAAAAGTGAACGAAATGTACTGCAACTCTCTGTTCATGTTCAGCATCTGTCTTGTAGTGTTTTAATATCAAATAAGCCTCAAACCTAGAAGAGGTGTTTTTCTTCATTATTGCTTATGGTAAAAATGTCCTCAGAATGTCAGTCTCTACCCTTATGGACTCAAATACTCTGAATGTAAATATGTATATTATTTCCTTCTGTAGTGTCATTTTGAACTCTGTCCTTATCCTCACACATTTCTTTTATCACAATGAAAGAATCTGCTGCTAGATGACTTAGAGAAATTATTTTTTTCTAATTCCATGGTGGTAATGGTGAAATAAGCAAACTCACATTTGCTGCATTATAAAGTTTTGATCCACCCTGCAGGCATCTGCCCTTTGGGTTGGACTACAGACGTTTCAAGAATCTGTTATAAAAAATAGACTTGCAAGACTCTTGTGATGAAACATAGAGGCTTCAGTGCCCTGTCTGGAAGATGGGGATTTTCTCGGTTTATTGTCAGTTTTTGTAATTATATTGAAAATGCAGTTATACACAATAAGATAGAACACATTAAAATATGCTATTTATGGCAAAGTGAAATCCTGTAAAATACAAATTCACCTTCATCCATGGCACAAAAGTCTCTATGGCTGTATTGCTGGTACTGGTGAGTGTTTTGAGGAATTTTGCATGAGTTAAAACCGAACCAGATGAAAAGAATAATGAATGAGTTGGAGAAGGTAGGCCAGAGAATTTTAATTTTCCTGTCTCATAGTAAAAAAGCAAAGGAACATCAGAAGGCAGGAAATTCAAGATGAAGATAGGAAATATTTTTTTCATACAATGTGTGTGTTTTAGCTCTGGAACCTTTTCTTACAAAATTGTGAAACCTGAAAGTTTAAAAAAATTCCACACTTATTATTTAAGTCACTATCCAAAATATCCAAGGTTGCTACCAATTATGACAATATATACTTTTGGAAGGTATATTGAAACTGTGCATTATGTTCTTTACTCCAATGTTTAATATATATTGGGATAAGACCAGATGTGGCAGTGACTTATCAGCCATACTCTGATGCTCTTAGAAGCTCTATTCAAAACGTCTGGTGCTGTCCCCTAGTAGAGGCTGGAAGCAAATTTAGGAGGATTATGAGATTGCTGCATGTGACAGTCTCTATCTCATTTGTGGGTGAATGGGCAACTGCAGACCTGCATAGGACAATGAGAGTGTTACTCCAAATCCATTCAGAAATTAGTTTGTGCTAATAATGTCAACAAAATTGCTACCATGAGGGGTTGTCTTGTAGGATGTATATAAACTTAGAAACTCATTTGCTAAAGATTATCAGCTACATGATTTAGAGTTATGACCACTTACCTACCTAGAGACTTTTCTAGTTCTCTAAGCCATTAAGTTTCCTGTAAATAGTTGTAAAATATAGGCAACTGTGTTTGTCATGTTATCTGTACTTAGCAAACAAAATAAATTAATATAAAATATACTGGTTTTAGACTGCACATATATAATTCATCATGGATAGAGTTTTTTGGGGTTTTTTTTTTGTTTTTTTTTTTTAAGGCTTAGTAATTTAACACACAAAAGGGCTGAGGTGGAGTCATTAAATTCAATGGGAGCTCCAGTTCTTAAAAAGATTTCCTTACCACCTCTGCAGCAAAAGAGCAACCTAGTTCTATTTTCAGGTTTATCCATAGTAAGAATAGAAACTCCACTCTGTATGTAACCTTTTAGTGGATTGTTACCATGAGTGTGTTTAGTAAAATACATGTAAAAAGAGATGAAAGGTGTGGTCAGAAATTCTAGCTGGAAGGCATTTTTAACACTGCCTGGGTTCATTTCCTTTACTGTTGCTGTCTTGCAGGTACTTAGCATTTATAGACATCATACCCTTGTAATTGAACTTGCATGAATCATTTATTTACTACACTGCACTTACGGGTAATATATGTCCAGGGTATTCATTTTTTATTACAGCTGATGTAGCTATTATGATGTCATAATATATACAAGGATAGAGATATAGCTTGAACAGAATTTCTGTCTCTTAAATCTGTGAAACTCAGCACTGCCTGTCTGCATTTCTGTCTTAGAAGCAGAAGTGCAAGACTTGGTGGTGTAGCATTCTGCCAACCCTTTACAACAGCTTTCTGGTTAGGATAAAGAAATATTTTATCTAGATATGGAAGTGATATTTAATTCAATTTTTTTTCTAAAAAAAAGAAAATGTGGAAATTTGCCAAGTAAGTGCAACATACACTGTTTTCCCGTAGGATTTTAATTGAGATTGTGTATCTCTTACGGTTCAATTCTAAGAACTGTCTTTAAGAAAAAACCTAAAAACATACACATTATGTTTGTTAGAGTAACTGAGCTGAATTACCTAATTTCAAGTCTAATCTTTTTTGTTTTCATTGAGGATATCACAAAATATGTATTGTTTCTATACCTGGTTCTAAGCTGGCTGCTCTGCCAGGTCTGGACAGAGTAAGCGAGCTGGTACACAATGCCTACTGAGGGCTCACCCCACTGAGAGGTTCCTAATTCTTGGAGTCTTCATGTCTTGGAAAGTCCAATGTCTGAGTGAAGGAAGGGGATGAGTGAGTTGAGTGGAAAGTCATTCGCTATAGACAAAAAGCAGCTCATTGGCCAAGTTTAATGAAATAGAAAATGTTCAGTAGATCACCTCTATGCTTTCATCTCTTATGCTACTATCAAACAAAACTATACTATGTAATTAGAAGACGGACAGTGGACACTTGAGGAAATAAAGAGCTTTTTTAGCCTGTGCCTATAGCTAGAATAGTTCAAATATCATTCTGTGGACATAACAGACATAGCCATGTATTGAAAAGCAAAACACTGCAGTAGGCACAACTGGTTTTTTAGAAGGAAGCATATAATAGGTTTTTAGAGATAAAAACTGACTTTTAAATACACAGTGTCTTCTGATGCCTTTTACAGTCCAAGAGGGATGGGCTCATGCAGGAGGAGTGAAAGATTTCGTGCCTAAAAATAATACATTTATGTTAGCAAAATCTTCAAAGCAGCATTTCCTTAAATACAGCACATAAATCTCTAAGAATGCTTTTGAGAAGCTTATTTTTGAGTTGTAATATCTCTGATCAGAATGCCCTTTTTCTGAGTAGCATAGTGCTATTTTAATTGCTTAGTCAGATGCATCTTTTCAGCACTCGGACTGCCAGAAAATAACTGATTTCCATTAGTCTGTCCTGTGGAGAACTGGATTTTCCAGGTTAGGGTTTGCTGACTGAAATTTTAAAACATTTTTCTAGACAGCCGTACAAGAAAATGTAAATAAGAACTGTCATAAATAAAATAATTTGAATAATCCTTGCTTAGACCTCCATCTCTTTTTAGGAGAAAGCTTGGTGCTCTGTTTAGTTGTTTATGTGGTAGTCTATATTTCAATAAAATTTACAGGGCATTAGGAGTAACCCTTCAATTTAAAACAGAGAGGGAAGGTCTATAGCTCTGATCTTAACAGTCTACAATGTTCACACCAGTGTCCAGGGTGTCTATGCTTTCTGTTGTAACACAGATATATCTAGTTCACTGTGCATACAGTGGTAGCATCTTAATGTTTATTGTAAGCATATAGTTGTCTAACTTCTATTCTTATAAAACCTTACATGCTTGCTACTGAATAGTAGCAAAAGTATTACAAGATTTATATATATGCTTAACAGAGGGTTGTGGAAAAAGTATAATAGCTGAATCTCCTGAACACTGCTTATATTTGATGACATTACATTCCAGAAATGCATCTTCTTGGTAAAAATAGTAGATTTTAACCAGAACCTGAGTCAGGCAACCCTTTTGGAAAGTTTTGATGAAAAGAACAGTTTTACAAAATTCTAAGTATCTGGAGACAAGAGTCCAATAAGAAAAGAACTGCCAGAAAACAATAGGTTTGGAAGAAACTCCTAGGCCTTTTAGTTCTTTGTTATACAGGTTTCCAGAGCTTAAACAAAAAAATTTCTTTTGAATGAAATAAATATTTTTAGTGCTATTTTAAAAGTGAAAAAGAACCTAAAGAATCTTTCATCTGTGCTTTTTTCAGTCATATGTTAGTTACTGTACTAGGTGCAGTAATAATGTGAGAAAGAGATTAATATGTCATCTGAGAAGCTGAGGTCAATTATGTACTTACTTGATTTCTATAGGAATCAAATCAGGTACATAAGATACTTTATAACCATTATTTAGTTCCCAGTTCAGGTGTGATGACTTTTCACTTCTATTTATTGAAGTTAACTATGCTAAAGGTCCACTGCCAAAGCGTCTAAAGGAAAAAAAAAAAAAGCAGTTTTTCTTCAGAGAAAACCTAAATCCCATCTAAAATTGAAAACAGATCAATCAAGTGGTTCATCAATAAAAATATACCATCTTCTGCAGTGCTACATGTGACCTGAGGCTTTGGGAAGCATGAGCTCACTCTGAGGAAGACAGACAAAGCACAACTGAGTTATATTCTCTTTTTAAAAGCAAAGATTGTCTTCTAATTTATTGAGGCAAGAAATAATTAATTCTCAGATTCAATACATGGAGCCAAATAATTAGATTCCATGTTTCCATCCCAAAATAAGGCTTAAAACTTGAAGTTGAGAAAGAAGAGGATGTATAACAAAGTAAAATGCAGCCCCGTATCCTGGGCTACATCAAGAGAAGCGTTGCCAGCAGGTCGAGGCAGGTGATTCTCCCCCTCTACTCTGCTCTCGTAAGGCCCCACCTGGAGTACTGCATTCAGTTCTGGAGCCCCCAACACAAAAGAGACATGGACCTGTTAGTACGAGTCCAGAGGAGGGCCACCAGGATGATCCAAGGGCTGGAGCACCTCTCCTATGAGGACAAGCTGAGAGGGTTGGGGCTGTTCAGCCAAGAGAGGAGAAGACTTTGGGGAGATCTTATAGCGGCCTTCCAGTACCTGAAGGGGACCTACAAGAAAGCTGGGGAGGGACTTTTAATAAGGGCTATTAATGACAGAACAAGGGGAAATGGGTTTAAGCTGAAAGAGGGTAGGTTTAGATTAGATGTTAGGAAGAAATTCTCGACTGTGCGGGTGGTGAGACACTGGCACAGGTTGCCCAAGGAAGTTGTGGATGCCCCCTCCCTGGAAGTGTTTAAGGCCAGGCTGGATGAGGCTTTGAGCAACCTTGTCTAGTGGAAGGTGTCCCTGCTGATGGCAGGGGGGTTGGAACTAGATGATCTTTAAGGTCCCTTCCAACCCTGATCATTTTATGATTCTATAAAACTGAGTTCTGGGGATCATCAGGCTTACACACTCAAAATTTCATGGAGGAATCTGTCTGCAGATAGTCTCTAACTCTCATGTTACAAAAAAACAAACCAAAACAAAACAAAACTCATTTCACTTTTGTTCTACCCTCTAGAGGGAAAGCAGGAGCATTGATTTTCTTTTTCTTCTTTCCTTTCAGACTTCTTATGGGGAACTGCAGTCTTTTAGATTATAATACTGCCAAACTGTTTCCACGTAGCTGAAGATCTTGATTGCAGAACAGGGCAGCTCTTATGACTGCGAACCTCACATTTCTCTTTCCATCTGTCTTATCTTTTTGAATGCATCATTGCCATTGCTTACCAGGTTTCTGTGGTGGTATGTTTTATCAGCTTAATGGGACAGATTGGAATGCAGGCCCTCTAAATCTTCAGCCTAAAGGTAATTATCTTCCTCCTGCTGCCACCCTATTTTTGTAAGGTAAGAATATACAGATACTGCTTCTTATTCATCAGAACTAAGAAGCAGAGACAACTAGCAGATCTATGCTAAACATGCAGTTCTTATTTCACTTTTAGAAGCTTGGAAAAAGCACACTATTATACTGTTTTGTATGATTTTGGTGCACAAGAAGGCCTTATTGACTGTAGGTTGTCTTTACACAACACTGGCTGCATTTTTTTCTGTGTTATCTATGTTCTATTTTGATGAAAGAACTGTATGAGGCATGAAACAAGACTCAGGCTGGACTGGAAAAGCAAGGTCAGTAATTCAGCGTAGGTCATTTGCAGCATTGCTAGAAAACCCCGGAACAGCAGATTGTCATCTATATATGGGCCCAGATCAGCTGTGCTTTGTTTCACTGAGATCAAGGCACCTTCTTGCCTCTTCTTTTGGCCTCCTTTGTGTTGATGTGAAGTGTGGAAGTAACACTGTACATAAATTTCTCTCTCTCCAAATGGGTAGCTGCCTGGTTGACAAGTATGAACGGGTAATCTGAAAAAGCTTTGGCAAAACCTCATTGTTTCACTTTAATTTGAAATATGTCTTAAAATAATGTATAGCCTGGATAGTTTAACATGATTCTGAATTGAGCTTTGTCCTGGTTTTGCTAGGATAGAGTTACATCATAAGCTTTCTGTGTAGGAACTGAAGTTTCATCAGACTTGTGCATGTTAAGTGCATGTACATTCTCCTCTCTCTCTCCCCCATTTTTAATTAAACATCCAATCTTGTTTTCAGCAGCCAGTTCTCTGTGTAGTTTATGGTAGTAAATTATATCGGTAGTCATTGTTTTGTTGTGCAATAAGCTATTGCTAATTGGCATTTCCTCTTTAATAGACTCTGTTAAGAATTATGTTAAAATAATTGCTGCCAGAAAGCATGGTACAGAACTCTTAATTACTGGATAACAGTTCTGTCCTTCAGATCCTTCCTCCAAGCTATGCTTTCATAGAGCATGTGCTTTTAATTTGAATTCAGCTCTGTAAAACTCAGGAGAATCTATTGTCTATCAAAGCCAAACTCATAATAACAAAGGATTTGTCACGGCAGATCAAGACTTCAGGTCCCTGTAGTCTGGTGCCCTGCCTCTGGCAGTGGCTATTTCTTGGTATTTTAAAAGAAGGTAAATCTCTTCCCAAATTGCTAATGCATCTTACCCATTTGTGTGACACTGCACATTTTCTAAACCTGCAGTTCATTGTCTTACACCCTGAAGCATGAGATTTGATTACCCTTATTATCATAGCTTGCATAGCTACGAATGTTATTAACAGTCATAAAATTATTCAGTTCTTTTTAAAAATGTAACTATGGTTTTTTATCTCAATGACCTGAGCTGGCAGCCAGTTCCACTGACTACATAAAAGAAATGTTTCTTTATATTGTTTTTGCATTTACCATTCTTTCATTTAAAACTCCTTTTATTTTATGTGATAGAGAAAAGAGAGGGGCCTGATCAGATTTTAATATATCCTATGTAATTATGAATACCTGTATGAAATTCCCTTTAAGTTGTGTATCATTTTGGGTGCTATAAATTTCTGAACTTTGTTATTTCTTGTATTCCCTTGTATTTACTGGTTCAGCCATAGAACAAATCAATCATTTTTCTGGGTTTTTTTGTGCTGGTTTTTTTTTTCTTGTGATATTTTTTAACTGGACACACTAATAGACATTAAAATTTACCTATTGTATGATCTGAGGCCTATATTTTTCAACTTTTATGCCCATCTACTGGTTTTCATAGCCAGAATTCTTTTATCATTTTTCCTAATGACGCAAAGAAATAGTGAAAGAAAAATAATGTGTAGTCTATCTTTTTAAGAATTTTATTTCTAAGTTAATGACTGTAGAATAATTATAAATTAAAAACAACTGAAATTGCTGTTTTTTCAGTCTTTTCAACAGAACTTTTGTGTCTGGTAATAAGTATGTGATACACTGTGGGAATTATGTAGACTGTTTATGGACTTTTTGCTATTTGCATCACCTTGTGTCTGTTTAAGCTAAATTTAGTCAGTCATTATGAAAGATGCTTTCTCTTACTAAAAAAGAAAAAAAAAAAGCCTAGTAGCTATACTTGGTATATCCAGAAGCAAGTCAAATGATTGCTAGTTATATAATATATCTGAAAAAAAAACAAGCCCTTTTTTGGTTTTTCTCTTTGACAAAACTACTTTTCACAGTCCTGTAGTGTACACTGAGATGTTTCTTCATATTTAGCTTCATTTTTCTTAATGAACTTTCATTTTACTAATGTTATCATTGTAGTTCTTCAGCTATTTGAAGACAGTAATTGTAAAACTTTACAGTATTTACTTAAAAAACCCCAATAAACTCACACCAGCACAGTTCCTAACTTGCTGTGCAGTTCTATTTCCAAGCCATTAATAAATAGTACTCATCTCAATAGCAGCCCCAGGAGCATTCACTCTTAAGTTTTCTTCATTTTGTGGGGCAGCAGTTTGCCATTATTCATTGTTTCCTATCACTTAACAATTTTTTAATAAATTCCAGGACTTTGTTCCACAGTTATTTATTTTCCTTAATAGTTTGTGATGAAGGGAACTTTATGAAAAACTCATTGAAAACTCATGGACATTAAGTACCTTGGGTTGTTTAAACTACCCTTGGTGAAGGGTTTAGAGGGGGAGCTGTATGAAGAGAGGCTGCAGTCACTTGGATTGTTCAGCCCGGAGGAGTCTGAGAGGAGACCTCATCGTGGGGAAGAGGGGCAGGTCCTGATCTCTTCCCTCTGATGACCAATGATAGGACCAGAAGAAATAGCAGACAGATGTGCCAGGGGAGGTTTAGGTTGGACATTAGGAAAAGGTTCTTCACTCAGAGAGTGGTGGAGCACTGGAACAGGTTCCCCAGGGAGGCAGTCATGGCACCAAGCCTGACAGTATTCAAGAAGCATTTGGACAACACCCTCAGACACGTGGTCTGAATCTTGGGATTGTCCTGTGCTAGGACAAGAGCTGGACTGGATGGGCCTTGTGGATCCCTTCAAACTCACAACATTCTATGATTCTATTATTTCAGCAACTGTTTCAAAAACAGCTCAGGAAGTCTATCTTCATTTGGTTGGTTGGTTGGGTTTTTTGTTTGTTTGTTTGGGAGTTGGGGGGGAGGGGGGGGTGTTTGCTTTTTGGTGATGTTGAGGACGTTCTGAAAATAACTCCGGTTACCCCGTGTGCTGCAGATCCCCATCTCAGCCCCGCGGCGCTCACACCGCTGTGCGCGTGCCCCGCCGGGCTGGTGGCCGGGGCGCTGTCCGAGGTGCTGAACACCCCCCGCCCCTCCGGGGCTCTTCCCCGCGGGGTGCGGTACCGCCTCGCGTCCCGCAGTCCCGCCCAACGCTACCTGCCAGCTCACTGGAGAGAAACACGCACACTCGATGTTCAGGCTGGCGGAAAGCTGTGTGAAAAGCAGAACACTGCTTGAAGTTTGGGAAATGTGCCCATCCACCACAATGGAGTTACAAAGGAAGCAAGGATGAGGTGAGAGCTGTTACCAGACAGTTATTCATGGAAGTAGTCATTCGTGGGGATGCAAGTACTCAATCTAGAATAACTCTGCCTTGGATGAGAGTCTGACTCCTAAAAAATTCTGTGCATTTAGGTTACTCATTTTAAAAATACAGCACAGGGTCTTATTCAAATAAAAATCATCCTGATTGATGTCATTCTAAATGCAGTTGAACTCATTATTTGCTGATATTGTTCTAAGTAAAACTCCAGCATCGTTGCTGTCTTATCTTTGAATTGGTCTTGCTGCCAAAACTGATGGCTGGAACAAAAGAGATCACTCTGGAGCCGGAACTTCTCTCAGAATCCAGGTCTTATCGCTGCCTTAACTGGCAAAGACTGCTATTCATACTGTCACTCACTGATGCTACATAATGGATGGTTTCTGCCTTGCACACCATCGATAACTCACCAGATTAGGAGTTGGATTTAATTCCACACATTCAGCTGACCCCCAAAGCACCCAACCTCCTCAAACAAACAAAAAATCCAATAATAGCAGAAGATAAATCATTGATGATTTAGGGTGTCTGAATGTGTGATTTTATTTTTCACATCGGTGGTCATTGGGAATGTTAGCATACCCACTTTTGATTATGACTGTTAAATACTGTTTCCCCATAAAAATTTTGACAATGCAATCTTATCTGTAATTTTCCCACAAGCAAGTAGCATGCAAAACTACAGTCTGTGTGCACTTACAGTGATTATTTTTTATTAATGTGAAATAATTATTCCTGATTTCATTTACTTCATATGTGTGAAACATGCCCTAAATTAACAACACACATGTATTTATCACTGCCAATAGTGCATGATCTTTAATGGCTTATGATTTTTCATGAGTAGGCCTGTAAAAATAGTCTGAAGGTGTTGTCAACAGTACCACATGTTTTATAGGATACGGACAGGGAAAGTTATACTGACAATAATAGCTGCCATTCAATCACCATCATAATTTTTCAAATTGTTGCTTAACTGATGAAAGATACACTTAAAGTGAATAACAGACTCTTTTTCTTGTTTATACCTTTAAATAAATAATAAATCATATTCCCCTTGATTTTTTTTTCTTCTATAAAAGGATTGAAACAATGTAGGACACATAAGGGTAAGGAGAAGGAGTCTTTTCAGTATGTGATTCAGAGCTTCCCCTCTGAGTTGTTGGTATTTTTTTTGGTTTTTGTTTTTTCATCAGGAACCAAATTGCAAAAGGGACACCGTCTTGTATGACCAGGGACACAGAATCTTCCCAGTCCTTTTTCTTGTCCTGGGAATTGAAATGGGGGCTGAGAGAGGCTTCATGTAGCTCTCCTTCCAGCTGGGCAGAAGAAGAAGGGCTGTTGTGATATGCAGCCTTTATTCCCTGCAGCTGCCTTAACCTACCAGCTACTAGAAGAAAGGGGAAATACACTACAGTCTCTGTGTAGCTGCAGTAAATTAGTTCCTTCCTCCATCACAGTAATGGAAAGAATTCTGTATTTGAATCACAGTTCCTTCCTAGGGCTCATCCTGGACTGATGGTATGGACTGGTCATTGTATGTCTTGAGTAAAAGAGGCTTATATTTTCCATTAATTCAGATTGGAGCTATCTACTTCCTCCAGCAATAGTGTATATCTACATTATCTAACTAAAGGCTTAATACTTCATATGTATGAAAATAATCAAAAATTTTTTTATGTGACATGCAAATGGTAAAGGAGCATTTCAGGTACATGTTTAATAGTTCCCAATTGGTCTAAGTAAGTAATTGCTCCACAGCTAAGTAATACATTTTTTTTATTATTATTATTCTCTGCATTCAATTTATCTAGTGTGGCGGTGTCCTGCTTGATCAGAATGCTGTGTGGCTATTCCTATACACACATGTATGTATATTTTTGTCCTGATAAACACATGTTTTATCTACAGAACTTTAAATTAAATTGCACTTGCAATTAGTTCCAGTGAATCTTGCCCACGGGAGCACAAACCTTGGCCTTTCTCAGGGGTTACACTGAAGCCTGTTGGGGAGGGTGGCTGCAGCTCATCCTTTCTTTGCTAAAAACAAAGAGGTGTTCTCTTTGTACACTCCTTTGGGCAGCCATGGCTTCCACTCAGCTTCTCTGTTGCTTTGACAAAGGCAGCTGGAGTTCTGTTTTCTGTTTCAGGCCACTCTAAGTACTATCTCCCAGTGTTATATTGTAGCATATTTTTTCAAAAATGTCACATCATAGTATTTCCACAAAACTGTCCTGATCAGAAATGCAAGGCTGCAGTTCACTCCCTCCTGTTGTTTACCTGGGGTCCTGGTGGCTTAGAAACAGGGTTGTGGCAGGGCAGGGCTTGTCTGTTGAAGATGATAGTGTGGTTTTAAAATTGCCTTGAACTCACAGTTTTTAACTTCAAATTTTTTTTATATTATTTGAGATCTGTGCTTAACAATGTATGTAATACAAGATGGGTGAAATACTGAGCCATTTAGACTGGGTGGTAGCATACCCTTCACCCTTGAAAGCCTGCAGTTTCAGGAGGCTGGATGTCTGTAAGGCCATCATACACTGCTGAAGGCAGCAAAATATTTAACAGAGTCATAACATAAGTTGACGGGGGGTGAGGGGGCGTGATGAAAGTGCTTCACCTGCAACAACTTCTCATACTTTAGCATGTCTAAGTTGAGAAGTGTTGTCTTCTTCCTTGTTATCAATACCAGATAGAATATCCTCATTGCTTCACTGCAGCCTTTTCAAGTTGGGAGTGCTGAAGATCAAGTAGTCTGAGCATATTATACCAGAGCACGCAATCAGTTTGCTGAGTTCAGTGAACCTTTTATTTGTAAATGGCGTATGCAGTTTCACCTTTGTAATAAAGGTCTGTCTTCTACTTCTTCTTAATTCTTTGTTGTTGTTGTTGTTTTTATTTCTTCTTTGATCTTCTCTAGCACTCCTAAACTCTCAGAAAGAATTCATTCTTTCCAGTGGTAGTAGAGCAGTGAGTTGTCCAGTGCACCCACTAATTGTTCCAGGTGATCCTAGACTAGAAGCATTTTTGATTGGTGATGATTTATATATTTTTTTCGTGTAAAAAAAAAAAAAAAGTATTTGCTTTTTTGTGTGTTTTGAAAACGATGGGAAGTTATTACTATGCAAACAGTAAGTGTCTTTTTTAAAGAAATGTGAGTGGTTATGTTTTTCAAATTGTGACTACATTTAATGTGGGTCCCTTCCAACTTACAACATTCTATGGTTCTATTAAAATAGATGTTTCTATGTCTACTCTTAACGTGATCAACAAATGAAGGGGAGAAAGAAACCTCTTCTGGATATTAAACTGCTTTCAAGCATTCTTTATTTTTATACACACTAAAGTTGTAATAAGATGATCTAGCTACATCATTAAAAAATCTACTGGAGAGAAGATAAAACAACTCAGAGAGAATTAAAAGAAAAGAGGTACTCAACCAGCAACCTTACAATCAAATGAATGTATTTGTAAGTACCAGGCATTACTTTTTGAAATAAATACTTTTGTTCTAAGCTTTTTTTGAAAGGTTGGGGGGTGTGGGGGTGTGTGTATACAGATATATAAGTATATATATGCACACACATACACACCAAAGATAGTCTCCTTAGATTCTTTCTTGCTTTGAAGATGGGAGTTACATTAAAATAAAAATTCCATTCGGGTTATTATCTCCCCAGCTGTCTGTGCAGACCAGGGGTTAGCCTGAGAATATTCTCATTATATGTGCTGAAGCAGTTAGTCAGTGATTGATGCTATATTAATTCACAGCACAGACGCTTTGCCTTTGTTACCGAACATTAGACAAATTAGTTCTTACAAATTCATGTCCCACCCCCACTCCATCCAGGCTTGCCACTCTGGCTGGTTAGTATTGCTAATAACCTTCATTCAGAGCAAACTGAAGTGTTAGGAAGGAGGAGTTTGCTGAAGGCAGGGGCAGAAAACAGGCAGCAGCCACTGGGTCTAACAGTACGTTGCAGGGCTCCAGTCATTTGCTGGCACAGCTCAGCACAGTAATGACAAATGATCTTTTCATTGTCAGACCCCCCAAATTAATTTTCCCTCCCACTTTTCATGAGGCCACATTCATCACGTAGATTGTGTTAAACGTATTTTTGACAGGACAGAGAAAGATGAGTAGTAAAATAATTTGATTCTAGTAGCTCTTATCTAGGGAAGTAAACGAATGGGATGATACTTATAAAGGTAAATATTTCTGTAAATGTTCCTGAGATAAATCTGCATTAAGATTTTTCACAATTTCTGGGCATAGGGTGAAGCCCAAATGAATGAGTGAGAAAGCAATGGAAGGAAAGTTGAGGACCCTCTTTAGCTGTTCCTCCTGACCTGGGAGTTAAGTTCAGCTTTGTACAGAGGGCACAGGAGCTGAAATGGAGTGTGTACAATTTATATTTGTAATATGTAGAGAATAAATTTGCTATTTTTTATTAACATCTTTGAAGTTGATTAGTCAGAGATTATTTTCAAGTATGCTTTTATAAATCCTCATCAAGTTTTTGCTGTACATTTTCTCTTTTTGGCTGTTTAGAAAGATGTAGAAAATTATGTTGTATGGAGAATAACCAAGAGATTTGTCAAGGTCAGGAGAACAACTAGAGCACAAGGAGGCAGGGGAATCCTGGCACAATCTAGTTATCTGCAATATTTTGCTTATGGCTGGATGAAGTTGCATTAATTGAGCATAAAAGCAGAGCGTTTGGTGCATAGAGTGCAATTTGAGTCAAGGTAAGGATTCTCATGCAGCAAAACACAGAAAGTGTGCTTTTACTGAAAACTTGTCTGATATTTTCAGTATATGATTCTCCTTCTATATTTCATTTGTGTCTGTTTAAAATAGCCTTAATGAACTGAACTGAAGACTACAGCTGTCTGGCCAAAGATCATATTCAGCACAAGATGCCTTACTGTTACCCTAGGTGCTCCACAGATCTAAGACTGCTTGGCCTCTCTTCATTCCCACCAGCACTGGCCTTACATATTACATTGAGACTTCCTTGATCCACGTGGTCCAAACATCTACAAACGTTTTCACATTTTGCAGTTGGCTTCCTGATCTATTGTGGATATCCCACAGAGTGGATCTGCTTCTTTTTCTCCTGGAATCCTGCTGCTCATATTCTCTAGGGTCTGATGCTGGTTGCATGTGAGCCATGCAAAGCTTCAGGTGGGATGCAAATATAAATTAAATATACAGGTGCATTTGTCTTCAGGGGCATACTCTTTACAGGTTACACTTTTTCACTCATCTCAAACCACTGCTGCCCCTATGCCTGGGTATATAACTTTAGAATTCTTTGGTGTTTAGTATAATGTGTTGGTGATAACATACTGTAGTGATTTTTATATAGATATATATAGATATAAAAATATTGACATAATCAATACTTTAGCAATTAACTTTACACTGAATGTTATTGACACTTGTAGCCAGGGTTTTTGTCTCTTTGTGGTCAGTTGACCCTGGCTGGATGTCACGTGCCCACCAAAACTGCTCTATCACTCCTCTCCTCAACTGGACAGGGGAGAGAATATATAACAAAAGGCTCATGGGTTGAGATAAGGACAGAGAGAGATCATTCACCCATTACCATCATGGGCAAAACAGACTCAACTTGGGGAAATTAGTTTAATTTATTACAAATCAAATCAGAGTAGGGTAAAGAGAAATAAAACCACATCTTAAAACAACTTCCCCCCATCCCTTCCTTCTTCCCAGGCTCAACTTCACTCCCAATTTCTCTGCCGCTCTTTCTTCCTCAGGGGGAGGACTCCTCACACTCTTCTCCTGCTCCAGAGTGGGGTCCATCCCATGGGAAACAGTCCTCTCCAACAGGAGTCCTTCCCACAGGCTGCAGTTCTTCATGAACTGCTCTGGCATGGGTACTTTCCATGGGGTGCCATCCTTCAGGAACAGATTGCTCCAGCTCGGGTCCCCCATGGGGTTACAAATACTGCCAGCAAAACTGCTTCAGCATGGGCTCCTCTCTCTACGGGGCCGCAGGTCCTTCCAGGAGCCTGCCCCAGTGCAGGCTTCCCAGAGGGTCACAGCCTTCTTCAGGCATCCACCTGCTCCAGCATGGAGTCCTCCATGGGCTGCAGGTGTATATCTGCTCCCCCATGGACCTCCATGGACTGCAGGGGGACAGCCTGCCTCACCGTGGTCTGCACCACAGGCTGCAGGGGAATCTCTGCTCTGGCACCTGGAGCACCTCCTCCCCCTCCTTCTTAACTGACCTTGGTGTCTGCAGAGTTGTTGTTCTCACATTTTCTCACTCCTCTCTCCAGCTGTAACTGCTGCTGTGTAGGTTTTTTTCCTCCTTCTTAAATCTGTTATCCCAGAGGTGCTACCACCATTGCTGGTGGGCTCAGCTTTGGCCAGCGGTGGGTCCATCTTGGAGCCAGCTGGCATTAGCTCTGTCAGGTGTAGAGGAAGCTTCAGGCAGCTTCTCAGAGAAGCCACCCTTGTAGCCCCTCCACTACCAAAACTTCACCACGCAAACCAAATACGCTTTCATAAATCACTTGTGCTTCATTTCAATAATAGCAGTTGTGTTGCAAGGGAGGTGGAAAAAGGTGGAGTAGAAAAGGTCCCATGATCTGTACAAATTGTCAGTGAGTGAATTGCTTAGAAAACAAAATCTTTGAACTTTTAATGTTATAGAAATAATTTTTAATTTTTGTTCAGGTACAGTTGGAAGGATTGTGTTTGTTATGAAGACCATTGTATTTAATGTATCATTTTAGAAGTATGTATATTACAATGTATATTTATAATAGAGATCAAAACCACATTTTATTCTCTCTATTTTCCTTCAAAATTACAGAAAAAACCCTGTTATGTTGTTATATATCAACAAGTATTTCAGCATTATTTCTGTATTATATTATTATTTTGTTGGTGGAAACTAGATAATACCACATTAGTGAATGCAGAATGTATGTTTACATTTATGCATAGCCACAGTATTAAACAATAAGGGTGTGAAGCCAAGGAAATGGAAATGAAATTAGCTTCCAGGTGAAATTAATAAAAGGGTGGCAAAGCAGAATTAGAGTGAGTTGTTCACTTGCTTTAAAGGTCATTTCCCATCTTCTTGCCAGAAAAGATACAGGGCAGAAGCAATCACTGCGAAACTTACCTGTTTTACTTTTCTTTTTCTGGGGGAGTGTGTGTATGTTGGGTTTTTTTTGAGGTGGGAGGAAGCAATTCTGATGTCTGTCTTGAAGTTCTCTCATTTACCTTGTTATGTAATTAGTCAGACCAGATTGGTATTTAGTCTTGTTCTGACAACAGTAAATTAGGCTTAACTCTTTAATTACAATGAGAAGGAAATCACCTTTCTGCTATCCTTCAGTTAGCTCAAACAGCTGTTAAGTTATAATTAAAATTTCACATGGTTCATTTGTATTTTTGGAATGTTTCCATTTAATATTAAAAAAAATACATTTGCATATATGCATTTGCTTTTCAACAACCTTTTCTAATCTGTTGGTGCTATACCAGGAATATTGGTACTATATTAAGCAGTATCTTTCTGGCTTTATGAATAAACAGCTGGTTCTAGGAAAATGAAAAATGGAACTAGAAGAAGGTGAACAAAAGATATCAAAGCTCTAAAGGGCACTGGAGCTAGCTCAAAAACAAACTTCCCTTTTTCCCATCTTCTTTCTCTCGTGCTCTTTGATATTCTGATATGATCATTAAACAGGGAGCAGTAGCACTTGGAGATGAGCAATAACTTAAACTTATATACCCATTCTTCTGTTGTAACCTCTTGCACCTTTTAATAAACCAGACCTGTAGATATTTTTATTTAAATAACTGTGAAGAAATATTTCACATCCTAAAGGCAATTCTGCTCTTGTCTTAAACAAAACCTAACAATACCACATTTTACTCAATAAATAAATGCTTTTGTAGTAGCTCTTTCTGCTGTCTGCTTCTAGGTGCTCAGCTGGTGGTGAGGACCTCAGCGGTGTGCAGAAGTGGATTGTATCAACAGTGGCAAGCACTGTTGAAACCTTGCAACAAAACGTTTTGTTTGAAAGTGAGTTAACCAGAAACAGAATCTGACTGCTCTACTGCTTAAGAAAAGAAGCAGTGTCTGTACAGTTTGTTGCTTCTAAATTACTTAGAACAGTAAATTCAAAGAACATACAGGTGGAGAGATTTGCCAAGTTGAGAAAAATAGAGAAAACTTCATATTTGATAAATAGCTTTTTGTGATTCTCCTTTTTTCCTCCTCTCCAGTCTCAGAGCTTCACAAGTGGTCCAGTTGTTCGTGATTTGAAGGTTCTTTACCACATTCTGAATTGGGGCCCTCATTGAGTCAGTAATATCCGTCTGCTTTGTAAAGAATAGAGGTTTTACCATTTCACATCTGATATTAATTTATCTGCATGCCTTTATACATTTTCAGTCTAATTTCTGCTATTTTCAGCAAAGAGTTCAAGAATTAAAGGTAGGTTTTGTTCTTTTGTATGTGTGTGTGTGTTGGGGATGGGAGGGTTTAACAAAGTTACCGTTGCTTTCTTTCCTGAATAGAAGCAAACTTCTTTTATGTGGCTTTTCCTGAGCCTGGTTATTTGCAACAGTGGAATTTAAGAGGTCTGACAGTATGTGTGATTGATAGCTTACAGAATTCAATTTTGTTGTGCACATTGACAAGGTAAAAGCACACAAAAGTCTTAAAGGATGGGATTACCATAACATTTCTTCCTTCAGTGACTTGCATCTCCTTTTTTTTTCTTCCTTTTTTCTCTCTTTTCCTGTAGCTAATGCTGAGATTAGTTCTTAATTTTCTTTAAAGTATTATTGTACCATTGGGTGCTATTAAAGTTCATATACTAAAAATGCATTGATGACTTAGGCCAAGTCACACAGCATCAAGAACTTCCAGTTTACCAGAGACCAGGAAATTTTTGAAGTCTTGCTTATAGAAATTGTGCAGTGTGATTTCAAATTAATATTTTCTCAATTTTATAAAGTCATTGAGTCATTAAATCAGTGGCCTTTTAATCTTCAGTTTCGTAACATGGAAGGAAGGTGGTCTTTCTTTTTGTGCCTCTGTTGCATTTCTACTTGCATTACAAGTTTGGTGTCTTCTTTAGAGCACCACATTTAGCCAACATGATTTTCTGCTGCTATTAGAAGCTCCCAGATTTAGTTTTCTAAAACTGTTATTTCTGTTATTTTAGGAATATCTCTTAAAGTACAATACCGGGATACTTATTTTTCAGGGTTGTGTATCAGGATTTTATATTTCAGTGTATGTAAGATTTTCTTAAACTCCTAGATTTGTGGGAGCTCTGCAGAGTGGTAGGTGTAAATGCATAGATCAAACTGAGTTGAGGTAGCTGTAGTACAATTTTGGGGAATGAAGAGGAAGTGTGTGCATAGTTTCCAATGGCATTTTCACCTCATGGGAGGAGGTTTTTGCATTTTGGAAGATATCTGTCACCTTTACTGATCTTATGGATTCTTATTCTATGGTTTTTTTGCCTTTTCTGTGGTTTAACTTATTTCAGAGCTATTGAAAGATGCACAGAAAATGACAATTTGTTGTTTGAAGTGGCTGCTTTTATGAGCTTTTGCAATTAATTTTAAAATTTGGACATAGCTTACTGTGTGTTTATCTACTCAGGTAAAGGATGAAAGCTGAACTTGGACATCATTGCAAGTGTCATATCTTTAAAGGCAGAGTTTCTTTACTATAGAGTTGTGAAAAACCCATACCTGTGTTACAAATGAGTGCATTGCTATGTGGTTATCAGCTGTTATTATTTGGGGGGTTAAAAAAACAAGAGTAAAGGCCGATAGAACAAACATTTATTCAGAGGCATGAAGCCTTGGCACCCAGCTTTTTGTTTCATTTATGTGTAGCTCAGTAGAGTTTAGATATGGGCAGACATAGCAAGTGCAGTAAAAATTTTATATGGATTTTCTTCTTTCTTTTTTTTACTCTGGGAGCAATGTCATTTTACATGAACTGCAAGGACTGTATTGCTAAGTTTAGAGACTTCTGCTTTCTTAAATATTCCTTAAAAACTCGGAGTTGATTTAGTTCTTTCAAATTTAGGTTTTGTAATTTTTGCTATACTAAACAGTAGATTTTATGTCACCTGGATTTTTCTCCAAAGCTTGTGCCACCTAAGGTCTTGTGGAAGAGATGTTGCTGTCGTTTTGTCTAAATCAACTTAACAGAGCAACATTACTGATGTGCAGGCTGGTGTGTAGGCAAAGCCTTCTATTATCATTGACTGCTTAACAGAAAGCAACAACGTGCTCATTTTCATATGGAGAGAGGCTCAGTGTCATGTTCGCAAGTTTATTTTTTTTTATGTTGATGCATAATATAATACTTTAATACTTACATAGTATCATAGTTTTGTCATAGTGCCACACTGTTGAGACAAATGGCATTAAGCTACAGTAATATGGTGGAAAGTCAAATACAATGTATTTTTTTCTTATTTAGTACAAAACATGTGTGTTTAAAAATACATTTATCAATGTCATTAAGGGGCATGCACTGGGACTTTGTCTTAAGTCCTATCCAGGAATGCATGTATATTGTGTGATTAAAGATTTTTAAATAGACTTTGATTACATCTCAAACCTGGTAAAGATCACGAGTGAATGTAAACCTGCGTATCTTCATTTTCCAGTGCCTACATTGCATTGATTAGCAATACCATTTGCAGTGTGCCACACAAACTGATGCAGCTAAATTGACAGAAAGGAGAAAACAGAATTAGCTAGTGTCTTGCCATGTTCCGCCAGACAAGCTTTTACATTTCTGACATCCAAAGGCTTAAAATATTTTAATAGAACCCTGGCTTGTAATAAAATTTGAGAGCCAGGCATAAGTAATTATGTCCTGTATTTATGTTAAGTCATTGAAAATGCTAATAAAACATATTTGTGGGTTTTCCCTTTAATGAATATAACAATAAAACAAAATTATTGCACAAGTCTCCCACTAGCTTTAAAAATCTGAAAGAGGAGGTTCATCAGTGTCTTGATATCAAGCTTGTTTGTTGTGAATTATGGCAATTTTTGCAATAAAATTTGGTTTGGTGGAGGAAATGGATGTGCAAGCCTGGTTTTATTAGTGTGACTAAATATTGTGGAACTAAAACAAGGAAAATCTTGCGTACTGTCACAATTTGGTACCATATGGATCATAAACTCCTTTAGGCATATTTCACTTCCAGACTTCAAATGGCATTATCTCATCACAGAGGAGGGGAGCAAGGAACACACTTAACTTAAATTTAGAAATTGTTCTCGTTACTGAATGTCAGATAAAGGTGAAGCTTTTAAATAGGAGTCTCCCTGATTTACTACCTTTAATGTGCACAGGAAGGGACGTGCAAAGCACATCATTAGTGTGACAGGGTGAAAGGGGCAACATGTTTCTTCTGTTACAATGGAAAGAGGATGAATCTGGCACAGCTCTGATGTCAGAACCTCCATCACCTTTCTCAGAGATGATGTAGATTTTAATTGTACTCTGGGCTGATTCTCATCGCACCAGCTCCTACGTGACATTGAGATAGATGAAGCCATTTGTTGGCATTATCAGAGCCAGCTGTGTGCTTGGCTGCAGCTACAGTAGGCATTATATCTCATGCATAATCCTCTCATTGAGAGAGGATCACAAGCATCTGAACCATATGGCAAATAATTTTATTATGATCAAAAAAAGGACTCTTGAAGCTAGTTAAAGAGGAGAGTCCTTGAAATTCAATCAGAAGAGGTTTTTATTTTCATGTAGCATTATCATCTTAAATTAATTTTTAGCTCTACCATCATCTGTGAAATACAGGAACTTTATTTTTCCCCAAAAGTAAGAAATTAATGTTGTAATTACCAGAAACAGCAAGGAGGATTGCATGGCTTGATTTTTTTTTTTTTTTTAATGTCTGAAGAGTGCCTTGTAGGTGTTAATGTCTTTTTTTTTCACTAATTACACACTCATATCACTTAGAAACCCAAATAGGAAGTAGGAAAGTGCCTGAAATTAAAAAAGCTGGGGAAGGGGAGAGAATTGCGCACATTAAGCCATGGGAGTGCTGTGTTGATGTCTTAATGCCTTGCTTCCTGAGGGCTGTTACCATTCCAAGAGATGAAAACATACAGCCATAGTAAGAGCTCATAAGCCATTGTTCTTTACACTGAGAAACAAAGAAATCATGTTTTAATTAAGTCAATGCAAATGGATGATGAGGAAGAAGACAGAGGCTTCAGCTCTGCACAGTTACTGCTGGGCAGCCAGGAGGGAATGTGGGCATCAGAGACAACAGCAGACAACCTTTTTATAAGTGATAGCAGCTCTCAGCAGGATGAAGGTATTGCTCAGAGGCCGGAGCCAGTTTTCCTTTTGAGATATCTTACTGATATCTCTGACCACCCCAGGACATACCAACCACCATATCGAGAGGCAGCCAGAGCAGGTACTGGCTCAGGACCGAGGTCCGTGCCTGCTGGAGGATGCTTTGTTAATGGGGAGGCAGTGTCTGCTGTTTCAGAGCTGCAAAGGCAGAAAACGATAACGCAAATTGCACCGCGTGTGAATAGACTGCTTGCCCACTGGAAAAGACGTGTGCTATTGAGGACTTGGCCCTGGGGACACAAGCTGTTTCCATGGGGCGTCTGGTAATAATGCACGTGGCCTATCAGCAACTTTCACGTTGCAAACTTATGGAATATAAATAAAAGGCTCACCAGAGCCAAATGGCAACAGCTGCCTTATCTGGAAGATACCTTTTTTATTTGGTACTTTATTGACAAATAATAAAGCCTTTAATTGGACTGTGGGAGGAATATAGCCATGTGATTTACAGGACCTTTAATTTTCTAGTGCTGCATGCCTGAAGCAGATTGGGGTTGTTATCGCAGCCTCGTGAGTGAAGCAGAGGTCCTGGCTGAACCACTGAAGTACCGTGAAATGTGGATCTTTATCCTCGCATTTAAAAAGCATTTGTGTGTGTCTTGGGGGAAGAAGAGTAACAAGGAGAGGAACCCCTGTTTCTTCTGCAGTAACACGGTGATTAAGAATTAGTGACTTCAGTTACTAAAATGAGAGTCAGCAAAAAATCCCCAGCCCAGCTATCACTCTGGAGGCTTCCCCTGCAAACCGCCCATCACTCTCAGCAGGATGCAAAGCAGAGCTGTGCTCGCTGAGCAGGCTAACAGGGAAGGATTACCTTTTGCTGCAGCAGCTGCTGAACTGAGACTTTCTGGATCATGAATGTATGTAAATATGTCCAACTGTTTGCCCTTCACACATCTTTGGCAAGTTTGGAGTAAAAAATATTGCACTGCTCCATTAGTTTGCTTGCCTATTACCACAGCAGATGCTGTTAAGAGCACTGAGATGTGTTTCTAGGTGAGCCTTCCTGTCTAAAATAGGATAAAGAACTAAAGGCTAGGGGGGCCCCAGATAGCATCTTGAAATGGCTATAAAGCAAGCTTTGGCAGCAGGGCATACCACAGTGTCCATTGCAAAGACACAGGGGTGAGTAGCTCTTCAGTCCATTAAGCAAAGCAGAAAACAGTTGTGACCTCTGCATGTTTATTCCTTTCTGGACTCTCTCTCCAGAAGAATAACAGCTATTTTGAAGAGTTTGTACAGCCTTGATTCCTGACTATATCTGCTGAGTGGCTAAATCAGCTGCATTTGGATGCCACCTATATACTTCGCAGGGATTTCACTGGCAATGAAGGTTGTGTATAAATAATGGATGAAGAAGGGTGACAGGACCTGAACTCTTGGGGCTTGACAGATTATCTTGTGATGTATTACAATTAGATATGCTTCAGTGTCACTTCATTTATTCAACTAGTAAGGGTGCATAACTCTTAAATCCATTTGGAGGTGGATTTATTAAGAGCCCTAGTCATGTCCTCTCAAAGTTTGGAATTGATTTTTGAACATCCTTAGCAGCTTTCTAAATCACTTTGCTCTTAACTTGTATGTGATTTTTTTCTCATCTTTTTTTAAGTAGTTGGGCTTTTATTAGCACATAAAATAGATGAGTTTGTTTCTTTTTTAAATCCGTGGTTTGGTTACTTTGCTCAAGGCAGGTGGTTGCTAGACAAGAGACCACTTTGTCAATTAGCTGGTCAACAGATCAAATTATCCTTTAGGAAGGATTTGTCTGGGTTGTTTGTACAAGAAGCTGGTAGATAATAAGCTTCAGCCGCTTTATACTCAATGATATTACCTAGAATTGGGACATCTAATGAATAGCAAAAATGTTGCATGGCTTTTTGCTTTTTAAATAGTGGCAATGAAAATGCCTGGCATAGGAGGATGCGAAGTAAAATGCTGCGGGAACCGTGAGAGCTCAGGTCTGACTTTGTTGCAGATGAAGCCTCTTGGACTGTTGGGTTAAAGCAGAAAAGTGATTAGTGATATGATTGCTATAACTTTCTAACCTACCTGAATGCTTTAACCCTGTTTTTCTTTCAGATAGGTTTCTCGCCCTCATAAATGTAAATGTAGAACAATTTGCTTCACATACCAGTGGCTCAGGTGTGCCCAGCCTTTCCAAGCTGCTGTAGGCAAGACCTTTTTTTCTTTGAAGTCATCATTTACAAAACAAACTATATTTGTCTGCTTTGAGTATTTCTTGGCAAAGGGAGTGGGTGTAGGACAGCAGGTGGCCGCAGAACCCAAGCAGAAGCTACAATCCTCTAGATAATCAACAGCATCTCCCCCCGCCCCCCGCCTCCCACCCCAGTACGTGCCAACCAACAAACGTGTTACTCACTCCATAGCAACCTTCTTGTTCTTCAGATAGGAACTTAACACAGTTCGGGGATAAATTATGCTCATAGCAAAGCTGATCTAAGCCAACAAGGTTTCAGAGCATTTGCTCATTCTTGTAAAAGCTGATGATAATTGATGGACGACCGGCTTGCAGGACCCTGACAGGCTGGTTGCCTGCCCTTTGCACTCTGCCAGTTCAAGCCTTACAAGTGTGAAATAGCCAATTACTGGAATACCTATTGAAAGTAATAGGCCAATGAGCAAATTGCTGTTGTGGGACATGGTGGCAGTATAGGTGGAAGAATGCCAAAATAAAGTTCTGCTCTGAGCAGCTGCTCCCACCACAGCTTGGTAATTCTCTCGGATGGCCAAGTGATGAGAGTAAGGTATTTCCCCATTTGAACTGCAAGTGTCCTGCCTTGTATTGACTTAAAGTTTATGATGCATGATACCGTCTTGTTACCCAGGTCCTAATTTGCAGAAATAAATTCTCCTTTTAAAAGGTAGTTAAATAGGTAATAGGGATAGTCACGGCCATAGATTTTGTGCAAAAGCATTAAATACAATTTTTGCTTGGAATGAAAAGCCATATAGTGTGCAGAGTGTTAATACTTGCCAGCCATTTGCTATTGACAGAACAATTTATCTTGATAAAGGACAGTGAAAAATTCCAATCTATTCACTGACATCACATTATCAGCAGTAATATATGACTGCATCTAAATATAAGGTTCAGATCTGATACAGCTGAGGGGTTTCTGGTAATTTTCCTGTAAATATATTGTGTACTGGACAATGAAAAAATGTCGCTTTTACCATGTAATTGGATGACCTATTTTTATGTGAGATTTAAAGTTTTACTGTGTTTAATGGGATAGACCATAATGTTTCCTTTTTGGATAACCTGTTTCTTTTTATAAGACTTTAGCAATAAAATGGGTAGTACTAGGTTTGACAAAGCAGAAATAACAGACAAAGAAAGATACAAACTCAAATACTAATCTGGTAAAAGAAAGGTTTTGTGACCACAGAAACTTGCTGTAGAGGAGGAAAGAAAATCTGTTTGAAAATATTGTTCTGAAAATGTCTACTGTCAGTAGTTAACTTAATGTAGACAGTATGTCTTCTTTTTGCCAGGATAGGAGTGCTTGTTGGTAACTTTTAGGCATGTGCTTCTTACCTTTTGTAGCAGAAAGACATGATTCGTAATTTTACAATTGTATTAAGAACCTGGCTTATTTAATCAAAATACATTAGAAAGAAAGGTGCGAGTGGCAAGTAGCTTTGGAGGAAGAATTTAAAAAGTGATTGGCAAATTATTTTATGCAGTCCATGATTCTGTAATTGGAAAGCAACCATTGTGTAAAGGCCAGAAGTGTAAATGAAGCCAGTGCCAGTGCTCTGTGTAATCCATTTTTGGAGTTGCCAGTCACTTGTTTGGTGCTGAAAAGAGAAATGACAAATGACATCTTGCTGTTTGCTTTGAATCTCCTATTAACAATTACCAAGTCTATTTTAGATTGAAAGAATAGAAGATTGATTCATTTGGCATTAAACAGGGATCAGCCTCAAAACTAAGATTATTGTTTCAATTAGGGCAAAGTATAAAAAAAAAGTATGGGCTAAAGACAAAGGCGTGTTGATCGTGATTGCTTTATTACCTTTAAATACCTGGCATTTTTTTTTTCAGTCGGTACTTAAAATGCTGAGAGAAAACCTATTATCCTTTTGTATTTTTCTCACTGTATTTTCTCCTGAGAATATCTGATTGTAAAATCCCCTTTGTGTGGCGCTCTGCATGAGGAAGAGAGCCTCTCTGCTTATCTCCTGAAAAGATAGTAGGTATAACTCACCTTGTGAAGATTTCCACCAGAGGTATTTGTACTGTCCTGAGGCTTGGGGAAAAACAAACAAACAAACAACTAATAGGCAAGTGTTAGGCAGAGGAATAAAGTTTCTAGTGACTGGAGCAGTGAAAAAGCTTGCTAAAGAGGACCAAGTCTGAATAGTTTGTTTTCATTTCAAGGAATGAAAAGAGTGCGGGGTTTTCTATTAAGTTTTCAGTTGTGGACTCCTCTGCATTGCTACATATTTTGTATACTTTATCAGGCTTGTGACAGTTAGTGTGTGTGTCCCCCCCCAACTCCTGGGGAAAAAAGTAAAATGTTATTATTTTCTCCTTTCTCTCTTTCTTCAACCCTAGATGGTCTAATACTTTGCTTTCCAAATATTTGGGTGCTCTGTGAGGAGAAACAGTCGGATATTATACCCCAAATCATTTGTCCTTCCCCAGTAACTGTGCCTACTGAGTGCTTTTTCATTGAGCAACACTGATATCCCCAAATTAGAGCAAATCTTCTGCCATTCCGTGGTTTGTTAACTCCTCTCTGTTGCTTCTCTGAAAAGTTATGAGGAGGAGCAGAGGTATCACGCTTGCTTGACTGCAGATCCAGCAGTGAATGAAGGCTCACATTGGGAAGATTGTCTACCCAGCCATAAGAGTAGTGCTTGCTGTCACTGAGGGCATCTATTCCTCAGGAATTGATGGCCTGGCCCTCAGCAGCAAGAGCTTCCTATTCTCCTCTGGCAAATGGGTAGTTCAAGTACTCTGGGGATTTAAGGGCTTTTGCTATATATCCTCCTGCTTTTCCATTTGTTAAAACTGTGTGACAGTTCAGTGTCAATGGCATGACATTCAAAGAAGGAAATAAAGGCTAATCCATGTTAGTAGTCCTCTCTGGTGTTAAGAGCAGAGAGTGAGGATCTCAAGAATTGTTCCAGCTGCTTGAGATCTTTTTCTAGAGAACCTTATAATTAGTTTTTATTTTTTCAGCTTCTTGACATAGGCAAGAAAAATGGGCTGTGTACCCCGCAAATGAATGTCCACATATGACAAAGCAGAGACATTTCTTTTTCCTGGTAAAGCTCTGTGTTGTCTTCGATGAAGAGACTTTTATGTCTGTCAGGGAGTAAGTTCTACTGTAAATCTATTTGAGGAAATAATGAAGAATAGACAAAATGCTGTAAGCAGTCCTGCAGGTGAAGAGGTGAGGAATCCCCTGGACATTTTTTACTTGTGTCAGACAATTTTACCTAAAAGATGAAAATATCACAAAAGATGGAAGGAGATATATCATCATTGTGTCCTTATTTCTTAATCTTTCACCAAAACTGTCCATTTAATTTCAGAACCTGTGAAACTGTGGTGTTGCAGTGGAGTTTAGGCAGTGTGATCTAGGAGAACTTCTCAGGAGCTCTTATTGGCACAACACTGAAGTTGTAAAGTGGTGAATCAGGCTTCTCATTCTCAACACAAATTGACCACAGAAATATTCCCCTTATTTTATAGGTTATCAATTGTGAGTACATGTATCTTATACGTGTAGCACCTGGACTGTCAGCTTCTCCCCTGCCTTCTGTTAGTGTAGCACCACAGTGGCATGTTAATAAGAAGCAACCACTTAATGTGTGAAGAAGTAGTATGCTGATGGTTTACTAACAAGTGTACTTCAAACTGCTCTCAAATGATCACCTCGTGCCACTGATGCCTAATGTGTCACATTTTACAGGAACACAGCATGGGACAACTTTTCTTTCTGCTACTGGAAGGCATTTCTTTGCAGGGGATCCTGGGCAGGGCAATACGGTGTCTCCCAGGGCCAAGCTTTCTCAGAGGCTGCATGTATGGTGGTGGCTATGGGGGAAGCTCTCCACTGCAAGGCCAGCACTGACTCCTAGTCTTGCTGGAGGGTGCTTCTTTGGCACACGGTGTTTTCAAGGGATGAGTCTGTCACTTGTGGTTTGCCCCGTGAAGGCACTGTAAAGCTCATTAACAGGCCAGCACCTCTTGTTTTCAAGCGTTCAGTTGTAAGGCTCTAGTACAGCCTATTGGTCAAGGGTATTTCAGAAAGGAAACAGAGAGAGCAAAAATGTTAAGTACAAGTTGCTTTGCTTGGGTTGAATCGGAGACCAAGCAGTCACTAGGGCACATGGTTGCCTCTGCCGCTGAGGAGGGAACTGTACCACCAGACTCTCTTGCATCTATTCTGTTTAATATCTTCATCAATGATCAATCCCATCATCAATGGATGAGGGGATTGAGTGCACCCTCAGTAAGTTTGCGAATGACACAAAGTTGGGCCGTAGTGTTGATGTGCTTGAGGGTAGGAAGGCTCTACAGAGAGATCTGGACAGGCTGAATCAATGGGTGGAGGCCAATTGTATGAGATTCAACAGGGCCAAGTGGTGAGTCCTGCACTTGGGTCAGAACAACCCCATGCAGTGCTACAGGCTTGGGGAAGAGTGGCTGGAAAGCTACCAGGTGGAAAAGGACCTGGGGGTGTTGGTCGACACCCAGCTGAATATGAGCCAGCAGTGTACCCAGGTGGCCAAGAAGGCCAACAGCATCTTGGCCTGTATCAGAAATAGTGTGGCCAGCAGGAGGAGGGAAGTCATCCTCCTCCTGTACTGGGCACTGGTGAAACCGCACCTCGAGTACTGTGTACAGTTTTGGGCCCCTCACTACAAGAAGGACATTGAGTTGCTGGAGTGTGTGCAAAGAAAGGCAACAAAGCTGGTGAAGGGTCTAGAGCACAAGCCATATGAGGACCAGCTGAGAGAACTGGGGTTATTTAGTCTGGAGGCTGAGGGGAGACCCTATCACTCTCTACAACTATCTGAAGGAGGTTGTAGTGAGGTGGGTGTTGGTCTCTTCTCCCAAGTAACAAGCAACAGGATGACAGAAAATGGCCTCAAACTGTGCCAGGGGAGGTTTAGGTTGGACATTAGGAAAAATTTCTTTCCTGAAAGGGTTATCAAACATTGGAACAGGCTGCACCGGGAGGTGGTTGAGTCACCATTCCTGGAGGTATTTAAAAGACATGTAGATGTGATGCTTAGGGGTGTGCTTTAGTGGTGGTCTTGGCAGTGTTAGGTTTACAGTTGGACTTGATGATCTTAAAGGTCTTTCCCAACCAAAATGATGCTATGATTCTGCAATTCTATGATTCTATTCTGTCTGCAGCCTGAAGAGCCTTTGTGACTTTGGGAGGAAGCAAGTTGCTTTCCATCAGGGAAACAGATTTAAATTGGGATTCTTACAACACTGATTTGGATTGCTCTCCTCTTCCAGTGATTCACTTAATAAGCTCACTAATGAAAGATGTTGTTCATTATTTTTGGCATTGGGGCACTATTCTATTCAAACTTATTTCAGCTCTCTGGTAGGCTGGTTAAAAAACCCACAAATTCCAAACCCCAACTTTTTGAATCACTTTATGGTAATTAATGATACTATGCTGAAATAAATTATTATTTCTCATTTCCCCCTTAGCAGTGGATTTCTTGTGCTGAGATGATTTTCAGCTACCTTGAATTGGTTGGTGAAATCAGTTGAATAGAAACAGGGGGAATAATTTGGGATGATCAGCTACTGATAAACTTCTGACTGGCTTAATTTTTTTTTAAGCTACCAAAAGCCTAAGAAGTGCCATGAAATATAAATTGGGGGGGAGGGCGGGAGGAGGGGGAAGTAACCTACAAGAACTGTTAAATGCATGTAAGTTTTACAGTCTTATTGCAGACATGATATAAAGAAGTAGTCGAGCCCAGAAGTAACAAAGTAGTGGAAAGACATGAATTGGGGAATGTAAGGATTTAAGCCTGGCCAAACAAAAAGCTACTTTAAATATCGATTGATCTAAGTCTATGTAGATGGAGATAAGAAATACAAGCTATATTTATATCTGAGATAGATATTAGTTTATTAAAAAGTGAATCTTGCTATGACGTGAATGTGCACCAGTCATTCAGTAATGTTGACAAATGTGGATTTTTGCACTTCTATGTAACAAGCATGCCCAGTTAGCTACTGTCGCTCACCATCACTTCATTTGCAACACTCATTTTTAACTTCTGTGTTAGAAGTGTCTCATGCACTTCCGTTC
>NW_010314129.1:111035-113395 GCF_000700745.2 Antrostomus carolinensis
TGCATTTACTCTCATTCTGTATTTTGCCCATATTTTTCATTTCACTCAGTTCCTTTGCATATTTGTGGGTTTTGTTTTTTTCCTCTTCATGGTTCGGGCTTTCTCTGATGTAGTATTGCCTACTTATGACACTAACAGGGATTTTAATTCCTTTTCCCAATACAAATAAAGATGTCACTTTAAAGAAGGTGGATGAAAACCCATGATACTTACACTTCTTCTATTGCTTGCTTTGTTTTGTTTTCATGTATATTTGTCTTCATCCATTTTTTTTCATTGCATCGTGTTCAGGCCAATTTCAAAATATTTTCCAGAGTATTTTCACACCAGTGCCAGAAGTGAAAGATGTGTGTGGGTCCAGTTCCTCCTGGCCCAGCACAGACAGGCCAGGCAGATGATTTCTTCCTCTTCCTTCCAGCCTATATGTTGGCGTGTCCTCAAATCCTGCAATGAGGCTCCCCTAGAAAGGCAAGAATGACAAAACGAGCAGGCTTTAAGCTGTATATAGAATTAGAGCAGGTGTTCATCAGCTGTGCCATGGCTGACAGAATGCTGTATCTTTGAATAGAGTCTGTCTCTACTTACAAATATTTGTTAATTTTTAATTAAATTAATTGCAGACAGTCACTCGATACAGGATTATATAATTTCGTATTTGTTTGTGTATGCATTCAGATATGCATCACCCCTTACGCCAGTACTTGGCAACTGCCATCCTTCAAGGAGACAATTTGCTCTTCTATGAGATTTTTCAAAGAAAAATTAAACCTGAAAGAAATGCTTCCTTTCACATGTGATGAAATACTGTCCCAGTTAGGTAAAGCAGTATTTTAACAAAACTGCTATCTAAATGTGCCAATTAGCTTAGGAAATCTTTGCACACACACACACGCGCACACACACACACACACACAAAATTTGTTAAGCACTTCTGGAGAAAATAAAGCTGAAGTCTGCATTCAGTAGCCTGAACCTAAAAGTGGCCTTTTGGAAAAGATAATGCCAACAGGAGCTGACTGTGCTGTTAATGGAGTTGATTTGACTGCCTTTAGGACTGAAGTGACCTTTTCGGAAACTTTTAAGCAAGTATGTGAGTGCCTCTCCTAACTCCAAGCAGTGTGTGCATGTGTGTTCTAGTTATTTTTACCTTTAGAACTTGCTAGAAAGCAGAAGATGGTTCAAGAGCTAATATACATATCAGAGGTTTGGTTCTTTCTGTAATCAAAGGCAGAAGAGAGGCTTGCAGTAAGAGTTGCAGAAGTAGGAAAATTAATCTGTTGAGTGGTTAACCAGGCCTTTTCTTTTAGCAGAGCCCTTTATTTGGAAGAGCTGGGCATGATAGATCATTAAAGTACAACAGAAGGTACTGAACAATAAAGAATTAAAAAAGATTAAAGAAATCCAATAATTCAGCAGTTTGCACATTAGTTAAAAAATAGGAGCCAGTAAATGTTGAATGGATGAGTGACATTAAAAGTCCTCTTTATGGTCCAAAGTTAATTTGAATAGCATTCATTTACAGTTGACAAATAGTGTCTTTTTAGTGTTGGTAATCCAACCATTTATTAAACTGTAAAAGCAGTGGTAATTAAGTATTACTGCCCAGCAATGCTACTATGCTTAGGTACAGCAGGGATGAGTGTGGAATAGATTGCCTTATGACATTAGGGAGAAGGCAGATGTTTGCTCTCCTAGGGAGGAAGCCAGGAGAGGCATGGTGCTGCCCTGCTGTCCTTTCCAGCTGCAGCATCTTTTTCCTTTTCTTTTACCCACTGAATCTTTTTGCAGTGGAGTGAGAGAGGGTTGTGGGGGGGACTCAGAAACAGGATGGATGGCTCTGTCTTTTGCATGCTGATGACTGGAGCATAACAAGATACCATCTCTCACGGTATCCTCCTGGCCAAAATCTCCAGCATACAGCTGAATAAACACACACTGCTATGGGTGAGCAATTAGCTGACGGGTTGGTCGGGCTCAAAGGGTTCTAGTCAATGGGGTTACATTGGGCTGGTGATCGGTCACTAGTGGGGTCCCGCAGGGATCCATCCTTGGGCCGGTGCTCTTTAATGTCTTTATCAATGACTTGGGTACAGGACTTGCAGGACTGCTAAGTTTGCTGATGACACCAAACTGGGAGGTCTTGTGGACACTCTTGAGGGCAGAGAGGCCCTGTGGAGAGATCTAGATAAATTAGAGAGCTGGGCAATCACCAACTGTATGAATTTTAACAAGGGCAAGTACCAGATTTTGCACCTGGGACACGGCAACGCTGGACACACATACAGAGTGGGGAATGAGAGGCTGGAGAGCAGCCCTCCGGAGAGGGACCTGGCTGCCAAGAGGGCCAACAGTGTGCTGGG
>NW_010314129.1:113450-114082 GCF_000700745.2 Antrostomus carolinensis
GGCACCACAGTATGGAAAGGATATAAAGCTACTAGGGAGTTGTCCTGGTTTTGCTAGGATAGAGTTAATTTTCTTTTTAGTAATTAGAATAGCTGTATTTTAGTTTCAGTGTTTCAGTTCAGACTTATTATGAGAAGAACGTTAATAACAGTACTGGTGTTATTAGTTGCTGCTGGAGCTCAAGGACATCGTGTTTGGCTGGTTCACAGCTGCATTAGGACTGAATAACAAAACCCAAAACTGGCGTTTGGATGTGCCAGTGAGATATTCCATATCATGTCATGTCAGTATGTTAACCAGGGTTGACTGGAAGATGGGGTATTCTCTTGGGGATCACTTGGGCTCACTCTTCCAGGGTATTGGTTTCGGGACTGTCTCAGCTCCAGTATCGCTGGCTGACACAGGCCGGGCATTGGTCAGTGGGCGGTGAGCACTGTGTATCACTCATTTGGATATTCTATTATCACTGCTGTTATCATTATCATTTTATTTTAATTAGTAAATAGTTTTTATCTCAACCTGTGAGTTTCCTTGCCCTTCTTTCCAATTCTGTCCCCTATTCCCGGGGCAAGGGAGGGGGAGGGTGATAGAGCAGGCTGTGTTTGGCTGCAAGCAAAAAGGGTGAATCCACC
>NW_010314129.1:114160-115407 GCF_000700745.2 Antrostomus carolinensis
GCAAGATTGTGGAGGGGTTAAGGGGGAAAGCCATATGAAAGAGAGGCTGACGTCGCTTGGTTTGTTCAGCCTGGAGAAGAGGAGACTGAGAGAAGTCCTCATCATGGTCTATAACTTCCTTACAAGGAGAAGAGGAGGGGCGGGTCCTGATCTCTTCTCCCTGGCGACCAACAATAGAACTAGAGGAAATGGCAGGCAGATGTGCTAGGGGAGGTTTAGGTTGGGCATTAGGAGAAGTTTCTTCACCCAAAGAATGGTGTAGCACTGGAACAGGCTCCCCAGGGAGGCAGTCATGGCACCAAGCCTGACAATACTCAAGAAGCATTTGGACAATGCCCTCAGACACATGGTCTGAGCCTTGTGATTGTCCTATGCTAGAGCAAGAGTTGGACTGGATGAACCTTGTGGATCCCTTCAAACTCACAGCATTCTATGATTCTATGAAAACTTCCAGCTGCTGGCTCCCCTTCATCCCTCTGCTGCCAAAGGGTGAGGGAAGCAGGGAGTCCTCTATGGTCATCCTGCCTCAGGTCTTCATTTAGCCAGCACTCAAAGGAGGTCAGAAAGAAATCCCAAGGGACACTCACTTCCCTTCCCCATGCTACCGTCCCAAGTTATGTTGTCCTCTGGCGTGCGGAATCCCCAGCCATGGAGTCCTGGTCTCGCCCAAGCGTCACACGCTGCTTTTCTTACACGAGCAATGATGTGGCTTCCCACCTGCACTACCTCCCACCAGCATGCCACCCTGCCTTCCTGTAAATTCAGTGTTCCTTGTGAAAATTAAGTATTTGGAGCACAGCTTCAGAGTGAAACCTCCTAGGGCTGGAGAAAGGGGAGGTGAAAGGAAAGAGTTGTGGACACATGAGACTGTTGAAGGAGCCGCTGTGCCAGGATGCTGCTGGCCACTTGATGAATGTGCATTGTCTGAGCTGGCATCACTGCTAATGTGTCTTCTCACTAAAGTACTTGGGTTTAGCACTGTGTTACCTGACATAGCACTGAACCCGAGCCATAAAGCTCACGTTTTTTCAGAAACATTCTCAAAAGTGTAGTATTTCTGCAATGAGTAGTAAGTGATTTCCAGGTGTCAGCTTTCCAGAGGAGTTTCAGGTCAGGGCTTGGCTGAACGCACAGGGAGTCCCATACCCAAGGGCCCCCCTGCATCCCCCAGCCTGCTGCAACCTCTCCTCCTCAACACTGTGGCTGGGGGGAACAAATGTTTGTTTTGCTATCCACAAGTGTATCAG
>NW_010314129.1:115437-157641 GCF_000700745.2 Antrostomus carolinensis
AGGACCATCCTCCTGCTTATTTACAAGGACTCTTGTTCACTGGGCTGCTTTGTTTGACCCCAAGCATGATTCCTTAAATAGAAATAAAAATTCCGATGTCAACCTGGATAGTAAAGAAAGTTTTGTAACAGGCATTTGTGTCTTCTCCTAACAATTACCCATGGGCTTCATGTGCAGTTTAAAGTGTCAGGGATCAGTATTGTAATTTCCATCCCTTTTATGTTAGCACAGAAGTCCCTGTCTCTCATTAAAATTCTCTGCTTGTCTGCTGCATATTTCTTATACCTCCACCTGTTATGTCACCCAGACTTCTGATAGAAACTTATTTGGATAATGTCTGCAAGCAAAGAATTTTCCCCGAAAAGGCTGAAGATGGAGACACTCTGTCAGGACCTGACAGGTGTAAATTTCTTAATGTATGAGGAATATACGAAAATACAAATCATCACTGAGAGCCAGCCTGAAGCAGACTGAAAAGCTGTCATAAGCAATTTTCAAAAAGGATGAGTTATTTGGTTCTCTTCCAGGAGGAACAACTCCACAGGCATAAATTCGTGAATGGTACTTGACAATCTTAACAAGTCCTCCTCTCCCAGTGCTGAGCGTGTGACAGAGATGTGATAGGGACTGTGCCCTCTCCTCTCCCTCTCCTCTCCCCTCCCCCCCCTCCCCTTCCCTCCCCTCCTGTGGAGGAGCTGATGTGAATCCTCCTTTCCTGAATTTGAGGCATTCCTCCACTGAAGCAAATTTCAAGGCACTGATTAATCTGACAGAGTTAGTCCATGTTGAAGCTGATTATTTGCTAAAAGACATTTTATAGATCCTCTCAATTTCCATCTACTGAGAACAGTGATAGGAAAGAAAGTAGCAGATGCCTTGTGACAGTTACTTTGGCTATTTTGTATGTGCCTCAGTTTTGTAAATTTTTACTTTGGGCATGTGGAAAGATCATTGCTAACTGGATGGACCTATTCACTGTTGTATGGAAATGGACTTTAAGAAGGGTTGTGCATGATTGGCAAATCAGTTCTAATTGAATAAATGTCAAGGTCAAAACAAACAAGTGATGAAGATGAGAAAGCCCTGGAGTGGTATCTGCATCAAATCATATTAAAGGCTGTTCAGTAGCAAAGTGCTTCAGGGGGACTATGCGAAATTAAAGAGCAATGAAGTTGCTGCACATTTTTAAAGCAGAAATATCTGTTTCCTCAACTGAAATGAAAGCTGATGCTTAGGAAATGACCTGACTGAGGTAGGAAAATTCTTTTCTCTCTTGCAGGTGAGTGGACTAGAGCAGATGAGATGACAGGTTTCTGACAGGTAGGAGGGCACGTGGTGCTCCCCTGCTTAGAACTCTGCCCTGGGGGACAGGGGAGGGCCACAGCGGCCCTGTGCCACTCGCTCCGATCGCAGTGAACTGGATACGATTGATATGATGAACATCTTAGCACGGTAGTTGTGGACATATATCTAATAACAAAAGCTTCTTACAATGTTATACATAACTACAGTCGCAAATCCTAAATTCTGTGATTCTACAATTCTATGAATCCTATATAAGGATCTAGATTTTTTTAAGTCATCATGAAATTTGCATGTAAATAGGCTACAGGAGACGTCCAAAGTTTTTTCTGATTCTCTTACCTCCTTATTCGTTTTCACTGATGACTGAGGCTCCCTTGTAAACTAGAAGCATAGGTGAATATAAAAACGTACAGTGCAGAGCCCAACAAACTCCTTTTGTCAATGTGACTTGCTTTAAATTAGGTGTTGTGCCACAGTATGTCAATAAGTGCAGACTATGTGTTTTTCAATGTCATCTAAATATTATGAAATATCGATACAGCAGCTGCCTTAAATCATTGCAGAGAGGGGACAAGAGCAAACACTGATAAAAGTAGCATATAAATTTTCAGTTTAAAGAAGTATTAGAATGTTGTTTACTGGGCTATCATTGTATTTTTTAAGCAACTAATTGTTGTGGTCTGATTTCAAACTAATTTAGGTGCTTGGAGATATGTCTAAAGTTCAGGAGGAACTGGTCAGGCACTTAAGAAACTTAGAGTATGTTTCTGGACCTTTAAGTGCCTAAACTTCTTGCAAAGATAAGCTTTCTGGTATCCAAACGGAGTTTCTTTTTTCAAGCCTCTGTTCTCCAGGTTTTGTTTTGGATTCTGGAGGAGGTCATCTACTTAAAGTCACAATGCCAAAGTCAAATTATTTAAGCATGAAGGATATCAGCCAAATAATGTCTCATTAGTGGTTGATGGTAACAGTAAACCATGGTGCTGTCTTTAGGGTTTTTCCAACCAAAGTAGAAGAGTTACTTTATATAATTTTGTTTCAACGGTGGCAAGTATGTGAAAAGACCCATCTGCTTCATGTGAATGAAATCAGTCAAATCCAGTTTCTTGAGGTAGTGAGATGGCCAGTTCAGTCTTGACTTAATTGTTTTTAATCTCATGAAGTTCAACAAGACCAAATGCAAGGTCCTGCACCTGGGTCAGGGCAATCCCAAACATAAATACAGGCTGGTCGATGAGTGGCTTGAGACCAGCTCCGAAGAGAAGGACTTGGGAGTGGTGGTGGATGAGAACGTCAACATGAGCCAGCAATGTGCGCTTGCAGCCCAGAAGGCCAATAACCGTAGCCTGGGCTGCATCAAGAGAAGCGTGGCCAGCAGGTCGAGGGAGGTGATTCTCCCCCTCTACTCTGCTCTCGTAAGGCCCCACCTGGAGTACTGTGGGAGATCTTATAGCAGCCTTCCAATACCTGAAGGGGGCCTACAAGAAAGCTGGGGAGGGACTTTTTACAAGGGCAGTTAATGACAAAATAAGGGGTAATGGCTTTAAACTGGAAGGGGGCAGGTTTAGATCAGATATTAGGAAGAAGTTCTTCACTGTGAGGGTGGTGAGAATCTGGCACAGGTTGCCCAAGGAAGTTGTGGATGCCCCCTCCCTGGAAGTGCTGAAGGCCAGGCTGGATGAGGCTTTGAGCAACTTGGTCTAGTGGAAGGTGTCCTTTCTGATGGCAGGGGGGTTGGAACTAGATGATCTTTAAGGTGCCTTCCAACGCAAACCATTTTATGATTCTATGATAATATATTTTTCTGAACCCAGGTAATAATTTGAGTACCTATGTCCATGTGATCTGGCTTTAGGATTCTGTTTAACATTATTTTGATTTTTGCACAAAATGTTGAAAATAAAATATCATCACTCAATTTCTGTATGGCTGTCAAGGACAGGTGAGGTGCCACAGAAGTGGAACATATCAGTTGTTATGAAACTATTGAATACTTTTAAATGATTACTGAGAAATGCAAACGCCTGCACAATTGTGTAGTTATCCAGAATGAAATAAGACAGAAGTAGGTGACCTATTTTAAAGTATTTTTGCTGTTTGCACTCCCATGTCCTGGAGTACTGAGTGCAGACTGCCCTGAGGTGCCTTCTGAACTATCTGAGCAGCTTCTTACCCACTTGCAAAGGACCAGTAGGATTTGTTATTCTTGTGCAGCATTTGCTATTGGGCATCGTAATGAGCTTAGTTTCAAAAAATGTACCTGATGACAGGTGTGAACTTGATTTTGAAAAATCTTCATGTCAGCGCTCTTGTGTGGCACCATAGCACAGTGAGGGAAAGCTGATAATGCAGGTAACAGTTTGCAAGATTGGTCTCCTCTCTCATGGCAATATTTTGGCCTTCATTAGTCAGAGTCTACTTGTTTCAGGTAGAGATGTGGAGAAAAGATTGCAAAGTCTTAATAGGTTAGGTATTATTATTAAAGTACCCTGTATTTTCCAAGCTAGCTCTAAGCTGTTGCACCTATCGTGTTCCTGTTTTCAGATATTTTCATGCCTAATTTGGTCACAAAGGGAAGCTCTGTTTGTTTATCAAATGTGTGAAAATGACTGCTGATCCTACTGTATCTTTTGAAGGTAATTTCTACCACTGTAACAAGCCAGAATCAAAATGACTAATCAGTTATAAGCCAGTCCTCATTAACTTGCACTAAATTATTTTCATTTGGCAGATAAAATAGTCACTTTTCCACCCTTAATTAGAATTTGGTCTAATAGGATTGACAAGTCAAGCTGGGGGGAAAATGCCCTTCTTAATTGCTTTTAGAATGGGGTAATTTTTTTAACAGCAGATTGGATTTGCTATTTGTGTTATAGGAAAAATCTGCCTGGTGAACAAATGTATTCTTTTCGTTTTTAAAGCTTGTTGGGATTGCCCATAGCAAAATAAGCTTAACTAGTGTTATCTTTAAGCAAGTGTGTTTGTATAGTATTGCACTGTACTAAGACTGTAATCAGGATTTTAAAATGGAAGGGTTTGAGGGAAGTAGCCTTTCAATTTTTTCATTCATTTTTCTGCATCATCATAAAATGAGATCATATTAAGAGACTTCTAGTGAAGTGAAGAAGGGATATTCCTTAGCACCCATTTCAACATAGTAGTGTAATTTTTTTTCCACTTACAGCTTCAGGAACACACTGGATCTCTCTTTTGAAAGCTGTCCTCTATACATTTTTTTCTCCATGAACTCAGACGAGCATAATCAATTTACTATTTTCTTTTACATCCTTGAAAATCTTATTCCTGAAAATTTTGACAAGTGGGGATAGTTGGTGTGTATCCAGCTAGCTCCAGTAACTTCCTTCATGCTTTCTTTGGCCCTTGAATGGCTGGACCCAGAAGTGCTCATCAAGACAGAAACACCATACTTCATGCTACATGAACCCAAAGAGCAAATGTCACAGGGTCTATAAATATTCAAAAGGGTTTTCCATGAGGATACCCTGATGAGCAGCTTGCCACAGATCTGTTTAATTGTGGCTAAAAATGCAGGAGCTGATCCCCTGCTTTCTGGGACACTGACTATGAGGTGCCTACAGTGACTGGAGTTAAAGCTGGTAGCTAGGTCGATTCATTACATTAAGTTTTGTTTCATTGCTGTACTATCTTAGGCAATTTTTGTAGCATAAATCAATAAAGCAATGACTTTCCCTGGAGAGTCCACAAATAAGAAATATGCTTGTACCAAGGCTTCACAGTTTTTCCTCTTTTCCATTTTTTTTTTCTTTAACCACAGTTTGCGCCCTTTCTTTTGGCAAACAGTGTATAAAGACTGTATAAAAACCAAAACATATGCCTTCTCCCTCCCAAAATATTGGTCTTTTCAACTCTTTATAGGGACTTGTTTCTAGCTTGAAGTTTTTCAGATATTTTTTCGTGATATGAGAATTCGTATGAAATAAGAAATCCTTAAGAAGAATTGTAATGTTTAAGAAGTAGTTGACTGAAATGGTTATGGTAAGGTGGAGCACTCCTATTTTGTGTATGGAACAAGTTCAGTGAAGTCAGTAATAGCTTGTGTTTCTCTCTGTTAATCATCACTATACATCAGTCCTAAAGTAGCCAAAGCTCTTTTGATCCTCAGTCAGGAGAACATACATAGTCTCCATGTGCACTTTGTCCTTGGCCTCTTTTGCTAACACTGCCAATAAGGTTATTGAATGAAGTGGCGTGATTTTAATGATTCAAACACTTGCCCAGTAGGAACTGGACTGAAACTACCAGGTTGTTTCAGATACACCATTGAACAGCTGGCTCACCATAATAACGTTCAGTCACTACCAACGGGGGTTGAATTCAAACCTGTGACCTGCAGGTGAAGGGCTTTGTAACCATTACCTGTGCCTTGAACTATTTAGCTATTTAAATATCTTCAGAAGGGACATGTTTTGAAAATCAGATTGGGAAAAGAGAAAGGGAGAGAATTTTGCCAAAAAACTTGTTGGTCTTTTCTCCTAATTAAAAGTTCTGTGCATTTGATACTGGTTTTGTATTTGCCTGAGAAATTTGAGAAAAGCCAGATGATATCAGTTATGTCCATGGGCCAGGCAAGTCTTCATCGGTGCGTCACAGTGGTGGTCAGAGGTGGTGCCGTATTACACCATTAGTGCATCCTTTTCAGCTCAGTCTTCACATATTTGCATGTCTCTCTATTTAAAAAGAAGAGTGTATTGTCATAGTTTCTTTGTTTCGTATAAAACCTGAATCTGCAGTTTTGTAGCAGCTTTCCAGTCCCCATTGTGTATTTAACTTAGATTTGACAGAAACCACAGAATGGTTTTGTAATGGATATTATCTGTGCTCCTGGGCCCTGAAATGCCTTTTGAATGGGCTAATATCAGCAAAATTTTAGTGAGTACTCAGGGAATTACATAGAAAACATGTAATTGGGCTTCATGAGAAATTGTTGACTAATACCCTTCTGATGTTACCTTGGTATCATCTATGGCTGAGTAATCTGTGTAAAGTGATTTGCATCACAGCCGAGTTAGCGTCAAGGGTATACTTTGGACAGAAAGCACACTTTAGAAATTAGGATCTCCATTTTTTTTTTTTCAGTGTGAAAATACACTACATATGCTCCCTGTTTTTCTCAGGGACTATCACACAGCCTTAAAACATTTACAGCTTTGCTTATGCTAGAAGGAGGGGATGAGAGGAGAGGAAATATGACAGTGGGGGCTGGTGGCAGCGTGAAGCTGCAGCTCTCCATGTGCTTTCAGTGCCTTGTTTATTGCTTCGTGCAGCACAGCCTAGATGAGGTTCATCAAGAGCCAACCCTAATTGAAGCTGTCCTATAAAAGTGCTGTTATGAGCAGATGTGTCTGTACTAGGAATATTTATTTTAAAGAACTTAAAAATATTTTAAGACCTGAAATATTTCTGGCCAGAAACAAGATACCTGGCACAGACTGAGCATTTACGCTTCATTACAGAAATTTATCTCAATTTTCTCACTCCCGTCCTAGTCCTCAGTTTCTCATGGGGATCTGGTCATTAGTTGCCCTCATTAATGCTGTGTGCTCTAAAAGGTTTTATTTGGTGTGCTTTTCCATCTTGACATAAACCAAACCTTTTGGGATAGATTTTTGGGATATTGGAGGAAAAAAGTCACTCACCTGGTAAAGATATCAGGGAATATTTGGGAATATTTTAAACTTATATTTTCACAATGGTGCCTTCTTCCAGCTTTCCCAGCTGTACTTTTCTACCTTCAGCCATGATAACTTGGTGCTTATTGAAAATACAGTTACATTTCATAACCCTTTTCTCACTCACATATTGTAACTTGAATGATGGCAGCAGGGATGCTGCTCATCAACACTTGACATGGGAACAAAGTACAGCAAAATTCATCGTGGCCTGTGCAGGTGAAAAAAAGGAGGTAACTGTGTATGGTGAAGAGCAGTTACCAACCTGGGCAGCAAAACTCAAGCACATGAGCCTCCCTGGCTGCAGCTTTGTGGTACATTGCTGCAATCAGCCAGAGCTTCTTGGGCTGTCCTTCAGTAATTCCCTCTCCTGTCATTATCTTTCTGGAAAACTGACCAGGGAATTAAAATGTGTCTGAGTCAGTTTAAGTGAAATAACTTATTATTGCTCATAATTTTGAATTCACATATATATATATAAATTAAAGCAGCTTTCTTTGGGAGTCAGAAGCTCAGAAGAGGGGTGTTTTCTACAATGACCAGAAAAGTTGAGCAAATATGACTGCACCTGGAGGAGGTGGGTAGCTGAGTTTTATTTTAGGCTGTTCAGGCTGTGTCTTGCTAGTAGAAAAGGGACTTAGGAAAAACAAAAACAACAAAGAATCAGACTTGAAGGTGAAGGACTATAATTGAAAGAAAAGCGTAAGCAGGTATTCCAGAGGTGTAACTCTTTTCTGTGCTTTGCTTTTTGTGTGGTCTAAGCCTTTGCAATGTCCCTGCTGTGTTGTTTTGATGTGGAGTTGTGGTTCTGTGCTCCTTAGAGAGCATTGCTTGTGAATTCCTCCCTGGCCAGGAGGACACCATGGTGTAGGGACATGTGTGCTGCTCTGGGGAAAGGAGGAGCGAGCATAACCATACTTTGGACTGTGAAGCTACCTGTGAATGAAGTAACCATTCTGTACCAAACACTAATGTATTACAATTAAAAAAGTCATAAAGAAGTTCACTGTATCCCTGCAACAGAAGTGAAGTGATGACAAGAAATTATTTAACCTCCAGCCGTGCAAGGTGGTGGCTGATTTGTGAGCGTGGTTCCTCCTAGACTTTCAGTTGTGTATCCTGATGCAGAACTTGCATTCCCCATTGATTCAGCACTGTCTGACCTATTACTTTATCTTATGGGGATCAACATTATCTTCGGCAAAAGCGTCATGCCCCACTACAAGCTGGGTGCTCTCCCGGAGGGCTGTTGGCTGGCAGTGGAGCTGTACCCTGGTTGGTATGTCGGAGCAGCTAGCTGGAGGGACAGGTCAGAGAGGCATTGAGTAGGTGGTAGATAGGACTGGGGAGGATAAGGTAGGAAGCAAGTAGCTGTTTTGTAGCTGAGTTCTGAGCAAGACTTCTTTGTCATAAGCGCTGTCAAACAGCCTCGTTGCTATGGCAACACCAGCTAGATAACCCATTTGGGAAAATACTTGTAGGACCTAACGCTCTATCATCTGTCATTCAATAATTTCATGTTCATAATAACTAGGAAATCAATGGCCATCCTCTGAGACAGTTTGCTGAAAGGGTAAGCACACCATTGCCAGTGTGCAGCTCAGGCGTGTCTCGACTCTCTGGGAGACTCATGCCAGCCATGGAGCATGGGGCACCGCTCGCTTGCATGGAACCCCTCAAAGATTAAAGACAGGTTGAGGTTCATGATCTAATTAAACTGTGCTGTTGGCACCCACAAGAGAGAGAAGAAAATGGCACATAAAGCAGTTATAGTGTGAGGAAACAAAGGTTTAGGTAGAATTAGCATTTCATATTTTAAAATATCGAGGGAAACTATGTGCTCAAGTTATCACTTGGCCAGCATGAACAAATTCAGTAACTTAAGGCATTTTTTTCTTATCTTGGCTTTCTAATTAAACTGCTTATCGTCATAAAGGCTGTGTTACCTGCATGTTATGTATTGAATATAAAGCAATCATGGAACAGTAATTAAAATTCTTAAACATGCACCCATTGACATTACATACAATTAGTTTACTGCAGTGTGTCATTTATTAATAGCACAAGTTTTCAGAACTCAGCCCCTGGTTGGCTATGCATGGAAAGATGTGTTTAGTAATTATTTTGGCAATGTTTATGTTTTGAAAAAAAGCACTAATATATATCTCCAGAAAGTAATACTGTAAATAAAAAACATGTTAAATTGCTTGGGGAGAGAGGAGGAGTCCTTGCCGATTGAGGTATTACAGACTTGAAGAAAAGGTAATTCTTATCACTCTATTAACAGTATTTGAAAGGTGCTCATTCTCATAATTCACAACAGGAATTTCTTTTTCCTTTGAAAAATTATTTTGGAGCACAAAGATAAGGTGGCTCTTTTCCAGCTGACTGTTTCAGCACATTTTAGGTCCAATTAGCAGACAGCACAGGGCAGACACACGCAGGGCCATGGGCCGAAGCTTTGGAAACGGACTACTTCTTTGTCCTGGGGCATGTGGTGAATAATCAGGTCAGTTTTTATGGTTTTCTGCAAAGAGTACATGCCTTTGGAAGAGAAATTTGTGGTTCACTCTGCAAATGTAGTAGTCAGGTGAAGTGATGCCTTAGGTATTAGCATAGGAAATGAGAAGGCATCGTGGTTCTTGTTTTGTACCCAGAGGTCAAAGTGGAGAGCTTCCAGGGTGGTGACTTCAAGCTCTTTGTTATTTGATGCCCTACTGTGATTTCTTGAGGTAAGCATTTGCTTCTGCAGCTTTTGAAAACTCGTTTGATTACAGCACATCCAATTACACGCTCACTGTGTGCTTTCTGAATAAAATGTTATCAGTTGTTCAAACCAGCAGAAGCACTTGCAGGTCCTAATTCCTGCCTCCGAGTTGTGTTAGTTAAGTCTCAGAAGCAAGGCATATTTCATTCGTCCACTTGCAATTTAAGTTTAGTGTGGCTTGGATTCCTGTATTATATCAGGTTTGGAAAAATAATTTCCTCAAATAGATGTGTTTGAAAGTGGGAGAAGAAACCTGTTCTTTTGATGTTCTCCAACATACTGGGTTCAGAGAAGAAGGCAGAGGTTCAGGAGGGTGCTGGAGTTGAAGAAGTCACAGCACAACTGTGGAGAAACCCAGAACTCAGTTTAGGCAGAGGAGTCAAGATTTCATTGTGGGGGACTTGATGAAGAAGGACTCCCTGAAGGAAATAGATTAAAGGAGATGTATGAATGAAATCACAGGTTTGGCATAGCAGAAATAGAATAGTTTTCCCTAAATTATAGAGCTTCATAAATAGCAGTAGAGAGGTGCAAATGGAAGAATTAAGTTGGGCATGTTAAGAAAGGGCTGTGGGAGCAGGGGCAATGAGAGGAGAGAGTGACAGGTGAGCTTTTACTGTCAGAGTCTCTGCTGGTGAAGGTGTGAGCCTTGAATGGGAAGTGATTAAAAATAGTTAGCTCAGCAAAACTGCTCAAAATGGAAATATTTAATCAACAACAGGCAGGATTGACAATAGTCAAGCTGTGATGTGGCTCAACCTTTCAGGGAGATTTTTTGATTCCATATGGAAAAACAATCTGGACAATTTGAAGAAGGCACCAAAGGGGTTAGCAATAGACCCCACAACTGAAGAGAACTGAGAAACTGTCCTCGAGAAAAGTACATCAGAATAACAAGTTAAGAAGGAATAAGAGCAGATGGTTGGAGAGGAAACAAGTAGGTGCTTGAAGTGGCATAAGTGACTTCTCACACTACGTCCATGTAGCAATCCTTGTAGCTGTGAGGTTTGCATAGGAAGTAATATTCTCACTTGTGTGACAAAATGGCAGAGCCTTATTTCTTCCTGTGCCCAGCTGCTAGGTACCTCCTGTGTGTGCACTGCAGGGGCAATGCTCCCACGGCCTTTCCAGTTACCTCCCTTCACGCTGTGGCATTTGGCAAGGGAAAGGTGGTCTTGTGTGAGTGAATTAATATATTCTGCTGTGTTGGCACCTTTTATTCAGATTATTAAAGAAAGTCAGGGAAGCAGTATGAAAGTTCATTTATTTGCCTTTATGAATGGAATTGGCAGCTTCCATTGCTTTCTGTGGGGATTCGCATATTTACTTTGTGTGGACTTGAAGGAAGAAGCTGTAGAGATATGGATGCATTTATTATTTATTGGTTAGGTCTTGTGCTTTCCCCCAGCATTTGTCAGTAACTGCTATTTTCTGTCACCCACTGGAAGATGGAAAGGATGAAAATTTGCAAGAGCACCAAGGGAGCACGAACTGTGACTGCTTCTTCCATACTTAATGGGAGTGGATAAATACACAACATCAGTTTCCCGTGCTGGCGCTCGCTTCAGCCGTGTGAGTCCTCCTTCCCTCTCCTCCTTCCCCGCCTCTCCTAATAGAAGAGGAAAGCCAGGAGGAAGTTGTAACGTGACATTCCCTGTGTGTTGCAGGGGATAAATATGGCCTCCCCTGGTGCTGCTTTGATGAATCTATTTTTAGTCAGGGGTTAGATCACTGAAGTTTGCACTGGAGAGTGTGAAATAGCATTGATCAGACTGACTTCTGAAGCAGGGTGTAAGTAAAAAAAAAAAAATCAATTAAACCTGTGACCCAGGCATCCTGGTTTATTTTGCTGTGTGTGGGAAAGCAGGCACGTTGCTTGCTTTAACACCCGAGCTGGGACTGTCCTCGGGAGCAGCCCTGGCAAGCGTGGCTGAGCTCATCCTGCTTTGGAGGCTTGGGCAGGCTCTCCTGTCTGCCAGCCGCTGGGCACTGGCTGAGGAGGTCTCCTCCACGGCCTTCTGCCCAGTGAGAGGGGTTATTTTAGAATTCAGCTCTTGAGAGGATGCACAACAGGGAGAACACTGGTGAAATTTTGAAGCCAAAGGTGAAGGGAAATAAGGTAGAGAAGAGCTGGGAAGGAGCAGGATGTGATGGACAAAAGCAGTACACAGCAGCAGGGGCCTGTTTGGAGTAATGAATGAATGAATGGGGAAATAAAAGCAGAGCTGTGGCATGGCACAGAATTTAAGCTAGGCATACGAAACAAGAAAATACAGAGCAGGATATGCAAAAGTAAAATCACAGAATCACAGAATCATAGGGGTTGGAAGGGACCTAAGGAGATCATCTAGTTCCAACCTCCCTGCCAAAGCAGGTTCCCTACAACAGCTTGCACAGGAAAGTGTCCAGGCGGATTTTTGAACATTTCCAGAGGTGGAGACTCCATCTTTGGAATTTCCATCTCTGGAGACAACCAGAGATGGAGACAACCATCTTTGGACAGCTTATTCCAGTGCTCCAACACCCTTACAGTAAATAAGTTTTTCCTTAAGTGTGTGTGAATCTTCTGGTGTTCCAGTTTTTGCCCATTGCCTCTTATCTTGTCACTGGGCACCACCAAAAAGAGCCCAGCCCCATCCATTTGGTCCCTGTGCCCTCACCATGCAGTAAAGAGGAAAAATGAGATAAAACTGCGTAGGTTTGTGTTGCCAGCTGCGAGCTAGGGACAGTTTTGTTATATGTGTTTATTGCATTTTATTGTAAGAGCTACCTTCAAAGAGAGTTTTTTGTTTTAAATTAGGTTTAATGTCATACTATTTTCATTTCTTTGCAAGGTATACAGAGATATTGAAATGTTTTTGTTACCCCAAACAATTGCTGAAATCCAGATGCCATCCTCTGGTGTGTTACTGCTCTGCCATGACCTGCTTGGTGCTGGGTAGCTCCTTCACTACAGACCTTCTTAGTGCTTTCTACACTGGTCCTGAATTTTGAAAATTATTTGTCATATTTCAGTATTATGCACTGCTAGATTTCTGTGTTATTCACACATTTGTAAAATGGTGATAACGTTACCTGACTTGTGAGGTACTTTGATATCTCTGTATGAAAATTCTGTATGAATCTTGATTTCTGTTGTTACGTAAATAGTTTACTGACATGTAGGATATTTTTTATACAAGTTAAATTTAATTATTTTAAAATAATCTGTTTTACTTGCCCAGAATTTTTTGCTCTTCTGCTTGTGTCTGAAGGAATAAAAAGTATTTCGAACAGAAAATAGACCTTTACATAAATTGGTCTCCTCTTCAACAATAGTACAGAGAGGGTTTAGACAAACTAGCTGAGGATGACAGTTTTTCAAGATCTTTGCTTCTCATCCTTATTTTATTACTTAACTTGCCATTAGGATAGCACATTTGGAAAAGCACCTAAATTATTAATTTGATCAGTTGAATTGTGACCTTTTGTGAAATTATTATGTAATGAACTACAGTAGGAAGTAGAAAGATGACACAAGCAGTCCTCCTTAGACGTACGGAAAACTGAACATTTCACATGGTGATTTTGATGTGGTCATAGCTGTGTCTGCACCCTGTCACCTGGTGATCAATATACATATCTCTCATAACTTAAAAGAAAGAAGATACTGTGTAATCAGAGAAATTAACAGCTAAACAAGAGTTTGTGGTCAGCTGGTGCCCCCTTTGAGGTCAATGGGAACACAGCTATGTTTGTGAGTTTTGCTAAGAAACACAGGAGAAGCTAATTTGAATTTCTGGCAGGTTTTCAGGAGGAGTAGTCAGTGAAGTTGTCAAGATTACCATACAAGACTCATGTATTTTTTGCAGCAAGGATAAGCCCATCCTGATTTAGGTTCTGAATACCTTGCATCAGGAATGTACCCACACCTTTTACTCTCTCTAGTGTTTTGGTCTTCGTGCAGGAGAGATCTTGGGTGCCTGCTTATGTCTGGTTGACAGAAATAGCTGTTAAGGATGCTTTACTAAATTCTCACTGGGGTTTGCTCTGTTTCTTTAAATGTATCACTGATTTTATACATTAGGAGTTCCGAACACCATTTTGGATGAGAAGTATGCTGAAATCATGTTTTTATCCCCAGTTTTTATTCCAGCCAAAAGTGGGAATGTTTCTTAAAAAACTTCTGTTCTTGCATGATACCCAGTTCTGAGGGACATGTAGCATCCCAACTTTGGGGTAGCTAAAATATTTGAATTTTTAATTCACATTTCTAACTTGAGACAGGACTTTCTCTTTTTTTCCCTGAGCTGACAATATTGTTGCTCACTGTATGATAAAGTACATTCCTAATTTATTTGGCCATCACTATTTGAATCCTTGAAGCAAATCCCTAACATGTCTGCTGAAAGGGAAGAGAACAACCTTACAGCTTCTGTCTAGTCACTCCAGTGACACAGCAAGGTCACTCTTGAAGGCAGTAACTTTTGAAGAAGACCACAGTGGGGCAGAGAAGTATGTCTTGTTACATGCAGGTAGTGTTTAACCATAGAAAATTTGTTGTCTTTTGCTAGAAGTCAATGAGTCTTTCAGAAAACTTGTGATTGAGGAGCTGGAGGAGGAAAGGCACTGTTTGCCATAGCAACCTTAACATCCCCTTACAGTATGTCTGTCAGTTGTGCGAAGGATCATTTATCATGTAGAGTGTATGCTACGTATGTCACGTTTTACTGTCTATTCATTTGTTTTGATAATCAAGATCTTGACAGATTTGTCCCACGTGGTAGGATTTATAGTAAGGATTTTCTTATCAGTGAATTAAGTTGATACATATAATCTTAGTGTCCTGCACTAGAACTGAATAGAAATGAAAGAGATTCAGACTAGATATGAAGGTCTTGCAGAAAAACACCTCCCCCCAATCCATTATTCCCCTAGATTTTTTTTTCTTCCCCCCCACCCCCCGTTATTTGGTTCATATCTCTATGGGAGCAATCACAGGGAAGAGAATAAGCATTGACTTTGAAAAGGTTAAATATTTCACCTTCTATTAAAAGGTCTTTCTGTTTCGTAAGATGAGAAGTGTAATACTGTAAAAATAAAACACAAATGAGTTTTGGAAATGTGCTGCTTTTCCCTCCAGTGTACACGCTCTCACACATACTGCCTGTAGATTGAAGCCTAATAAGTAAATTCATTTTTCACAGATGTCACTTCCTCCCCTGTGGTAAATGAGAGCATCTTTCTCTCCTCTCTGAAGACAACAAGTTGAAAATGTGGGGGCTGAATTTTTATGGACAAGTAGAAAGGTGGACAGATTTAGCCACAGAAAATGCCTACCTGGCCTGAAGCCCGTTGTTTTCCTTTTGAGGTTAAATGATTCGGTAGTACTGAAATTGTCTCTGGAGTGTATGAGATCAGATTTGCCCATTCTTGTATTACAGCAGAGCGCTTTGGTCTGAGTGAGTAAGTGGATATGTAGGTGTGGGGGTACAGGGAAGGTATGTGTCTATGAGCACCTTTAAACTCTTACAAATATAAATGCGGGATCTGGCTTACTGGAGGAGCTGATAAAGGTTGTGCAAGTGGCCTTGAACCTTTTTGAGATATAGAACTCCAAGCACTATGTCCTAAAACATCTATTCTGCAAGGATATAATTTTATTTTATTATTATTTTTAAGGAATAGCATCATTTGCTTTTGGTGAAGTATGAAGGTACCAAGGACACTCGCTGCACTGTTGCACAAAGCAGAGTGGACATTTCCTACTAAGTAAAATACATTCAGATAAATCACAGAATGACAGAATGGGTTGAGTTGGAAGGAACCTTTAAAGATCATCCTTTTCCCAGCCCTAGGACTGGAGAGAACATCAGTGGAGCATTACAAAGTAGAGATTCTTTGCTGTTTCATTTCTCATCACATTTCTCTGTTCTAGACTCTGCTTTATCTTTATTTATGACTGATATTGACAACTCAAATACACTGAGGAGCTCGGGCGTGTATTTCAAGAGGAGCATGTTTTGAAATCCAAAATGCAAAACTTCAGGGAGACAGTGTTTTCACTGTGTGAAAGTTTAATTGGCAAGGATTATCATCCCAGATGAATTGCGCTGGTGCTGCTACTATTTCATCTATTAATACTTACCAGTGAAGAAGGGTGCCAAGGTGTTCATCTTCAGAACACATGAAGTTTTTAACTTCTTCGCTCTTGGTAAAGTGAATGACACTCATGCCTCTACAATTCCTGCTTCCCATCTGAAGGTTTCTTTGAAGTAATTTTGCTGTTTGTAGGTTTTCAGGTGGATTTTGTGCCAAATACTAGTTAAGCATGTCACTCTAAGTTGCACCATTCTTTGACTGTAATGTGATTGCATGCTTTTTCTCTACTGTGTGTTGTCCTTTGGCTATTTTAGAAGTTATATTCAAAAAGTCTGAGCCCTGTCCAGAGGGCTCAAACACAACAGAAGTCCTGGCATGCTGCAGTAACGCTGAAGTGGAGCTCAGGGGAGGCAGGAGCGGAGCAGAGGCTGTGCAGCAGAGGTGTCCCTGGGATCGGGCAGCAAGGGCCAGGCGGGCACCCGCCCCCAGGAACTGCTGGCCTATGACAAATCTCCCCTCTGAAGCTGACAAGCTCTTGGGTTTGACTTTTTATTCCAGGAGGAAAGAGCAGATTTCAGACTAAGGATCTGAAATTTCATTCAGAGATAAAGCAGGATTTGCTATGCTAATTTCTTTTCCACAGGACATCAAAATAGAAAAGAAAGAGGCGTTGTTAATCGGATTTCATTTGTCTCCATCCATGTGGCTTTGCAGGAGTCTTTTTTCACTCTTTCTATTGTTTTTCTTCTAACTTCTACTGAAGTTCAGACCTGGCGCTACTGTTTCAGGAGGGCCTGGGTGAGCGTTGCAGGGAGCTGGGGTTTGGGGACAATGTGCTGGCAAGGCTGAGGTCTGGTGAGCTGTGGGGGCTCGGAGTGCCCTGATGCTGAGGGAGCAGCTGGCGTGGGGTCCCAGTGGTGCCGGCATGGGGGCTGAAACCAGGCTGTGCCCAGGCAGCCATCCGGGTCAGCGTCCAGCAGGCCCATGCACCTCCCAGACAGCTGGCACGGTAACCAAACACCAGCAATTTTCAGAGAAAGACACATCTAATAACGTTAATTTTCTTCTGGAGCAGACGGTAAGGTAACTAAAGCCAGGTTGATTGGGCTTCGTTGGGATTTTTACCTAATGATCTTCTAGAAAGCAGGTGCACTGGCAGTGTTTTTAAGCTTTAGAAAGCCCAAACAGTGTACAAAGTAAACCTTTGACGCTGTGGGGATTTTATAGGAGGGGGGGCTGCATTAGTTTTAGATCATTACAAAGCATTTGCTGACTACAACAGAATTAATGGTGCTTTTATGTAGTCAGTTAATGACTGTCAACAAACAGAGTTGATTTCAGTTCAAATTGTAATTTTAAATCAAACTAGCCAGCTGTCAGACACAGGAGTGGTGTGGACGGTTCCTCCTGCAGCATTGTGTGGTGCTGCTCCTGCATCCATCATTCTATCAGGTGTGTGTTGGGAGCCAGATTTGAGATTCAATCACATACACCACCTAGTACTAATTTTAGGGTGATGAAGTCATGATTAGTTACGCAAAAACAACCAGCTCCCCTCTGCCTCGCTACTCCTTTAAAGGCTTAGGTCATTTCTATGTTGCAAAATTATTTTTTACTGGAATAACATGAACTTCTGACAATTATATTACAACATTTTTATGCTTTGGCAAAGGAGGAAAGCAGCTGCTATTATGGCCTGATTTGGCATAAGTCTCCTTCTGAGCTTCAATACCACAAAAATCCGTTCAAGGCTATGAGAACTTCCCTAATTCCAAAGTGGTTTTCTAGGGCAAAGTAGGCCATTTATACAGGGCAAAACAGAATAATCTGTTATATTGCATCTATCCCTCAACAGTTCTTCCAGATTGTCAATTGTGTGAGCTGTGAAAGTGAACAGCGAAGTGTCTGCATTGGTAAATATGTCTCTATAATGGTCGTGCGTTATTCATAACAGGCTGCTCTTCTCAGCATCTTTACCTCACTTTTGAAATACTCGAATGTACCAAAACTATGGTACTTAAATTGGAAGGCAACTGAAAAGGAAATAGTCCAATCCACCTCTAGCTAGTGTATTTTAGCCACTCTGGGATGAACACATGTTCAGCCATCACCGTGGCCTAAGTATATCTTTTGTTTAGTTTTTCTAGTCCCTCAAATTATGATTGTAATTTTTAGCAAGGGACTTTCTCAAGTAATGAGTAATTTTTTTCTTTTGTACTTTTATACTGATTAGCACACCATGAGTATTACTTCAAACTTTTAATTAAAAAACCACACAAGACATTTTAATTACATTTGAGTGCTGGAGACTGCAAGGGTGGCCTCAGCAGAAGTTGGATGGGTGTAACAGCCCTCCATATTACATCATTTGAAAAGCTCTGAAAAGTCTTAAAAGGTTCATTGAATTAATGCTCTTAAAAGACAGGTGCTACTTATTTTATAAGAATGTAAAAAGGAAGAGCTTTTATAATGACACAGGTATCAGAGGAAAGAACAGAGCCAGGGAGTCCTCACTACTGCTGTCATCTTCCGAACCAGTTCCTGCTACTTGTGCATTTGATTAGAGTTTTGTACTGTGAGCTCAGTTTCTCATTGAGGTGTTTTATTGATATTTGCCTTTGTTTGGTCTGGGCCTGAACTTGGCATGTAATATCTCAGTTACAGATGGTCTTTCTTTCCCACACAGATGTTTAAAAAAACCTCAGATTTAATCTTCAGGTGTGGGGAAAAAATCTGTTGGGTTTTTTTCAACAGATGTAGCTTGAAAATCTTTGAAACCAGTGAAGACAATAATAAAATGTACTTTTATAAACATGTTTGAAGTCCAGAGTCATTATGCGATCATTGATAAACTATTGTAATGCAGTTGGACTATATGGTGTATTACCAGCTAACACTAGCTAAGTAGCTTTCAGTTTAGTACATATTGTAGCTTTTTGTGCAAGAACTGGTAAATTTGGAGCTTTAGAATTGAAATAGTAAAGGGATCATATTGCCAATATTAGATTTCTTAAGAGGCCAACAATAAAACACGGGCAAACTCTCAGCACGGGGAAGAACAGAGAGAAATCTTGCTGCTGTACTCTCTCATAGCTCCCAGGAGCTGGTGAATTACGGTCTTCCTAAGCAGGCAGATGACTACTGACAGTTATCTCTTGTAAAGTTGTCTAATACCTTTTTGAACCCTTTTCTGCTTTTTGCTTCCAGTGAGTTTTGGTAATAAGTTCCACAGTCAAATTACTTGGAAAAAGAATCCAGACTTCCTTTTGTTGCTTTAAATGTATTGTCTGATTATTTCATTGTGTAATATGAGAAGGAATGGCTTCCGTATGAGGGAAGAAATTATAGATTAAGATGAAAGATGCAGGGAAGGTGAACTACTACACATCTGTGTTTCTCGTCTATTCTTCATAGCTCTTCCATTTCCATTAAATGATTTAGAGGTGGAAAGACCAGGACTGCTGACTGTATTCAACTGTGGGTATTGCTGGGGTTTGTGCAGTTTCATGATGATAGTTTCTGCTCCATTGTCAGTCTTTTCCTAAAACTCCTCACATTCTCCTTGACTTCTTATTGTGGTTAAGCATCGAATCTGTAGTTCAAGGAAACTATCCATGGCTCCAGATCTATTTTCTGAATAGAGATTACTTTAGAGGCCGTGACCCTGGATATTTTATCAGTGTTCCCCAAGTGCATTATTTAATGTTTATTGACATGGGACTTCTTATTCCAATTTTTCTATAATCAGCAGGTTTTTTTCCACAACTCTGTTCAGGCATTTTAGATTTGGCTATCCTGAATAAAATTTTGTTGTTTCCTTTAAATCCTTTCAAGCTTATTTATGAATAATCCTACTCTATACACTCCGTAGGAGAGTTGAAACTCTCTAGTGCAGTAAAGAGCTATCAGTCTGGTTTCACATGATCATGTGGTTAAAAAAAAAAAAAAAAAAGAAAAGAACATGTGTCACATGGTTTCCTTATAATTAACTGATGAGGTAGAGAAAGTCAAGAGAAAGTCCAGTTTATTTTAGATTTTGTTAACAAAATCCTTAGTTTAGAGAAGACTCTTAAGGCCAGCACTGACTAATTTTCTCAATTTAACTGACACTGTCTGCTTGATGTCTTTATGTATTCCTGGGATTCATTATAGGCAATTTAAATGCCTTAAAGTTCACTATAGGCATCATTTGGTGTTCTGCGACACTTCTGTAACTGATTATGACCTCAGTTTAGAAACAATAAGGAAGCCACTCAGAGTAAAAACCTCAGAAAACAATATCCTGGATGAAACTTTGAGAAAGAAAAGAGAAAAAAAGGTATCTAAGCAGTCTGAAGTTTGCCCAGTTTGGACCTAGTAAAGGAATGGTTCTTTTCCCAAAGAAAGTTAGCCAGCCCATAATTTGATTTTCTTATTTTATTTTTTTCCCCTGTATAGAACAAAAAGGACAAGTAGCTCTTGTGTTGTAAGCAGTAGTGGCAGATGAAGTTCCTCATGTGCTTACTTTCCATTTCTCTCTAGGCATGTATTTACATTTGGGACCAGGAATCCCATAGTTCTGTGTCAATTTAACCATAGATGGTGGGGGATGGGGGCTTGGAATCAATAGGCTGGACTTGTGTCATATGACGTTGTAGGTGCTCCCTGACTTCCAGGAGGCATTTGAGCCTAATGGAAGATTCCACTTATGGAGCCCATTTGATTTACAATCAGGTAGACCTGAATAGTATTCAGATAAATTACAATCCTCTTGGGAAATACAGAACATGGGAATTCCATGTCCTGCCTTTTCTCCTACCACCCTTTTCCTTGCTATGAATTTTAGCAGTGCATGAAGTCTCAGTGATGGTACTAAAGGTTATGAGTTTAAAGAAATGTCTTTCCTATGGACATAAATTAATGCTCCTTCAAATATTGCATTTTATTGTAGATACACAGTCTTACTTTTTTTTTAATAATGTATTTTTTAAGTGTGTTCTGTTGTCTGTGGAAAACGTGTAGTGCATTTCTATCTTGAGTTAGATTTTTCATGTATCTTTTGTAGGAAGTGTGCTTAAATTTTCCAGTTTTTTATATTTGAAAAAATCTATTTTATTGGAGCCTAAGCCCATTTCAATGACTCTGTACTTCCATAGTTTGCACCTTCACTTAGCTTAGTGGGTAATATACATTATGTTATTTTAGAGTTCAAGCTGGTTAGCTTGTATGCAAATTCTGAGTCTTTGGGTTACATTTACTGAAGATGTTTAAGTTTTTCTCTGCAATCACAGGGCTGGAAAATTCCTCATTTTCCTAATATGCAAACTGACTGATGCATACAATCACCTGATTCCAGCAGCTGAAGCTTTACAAAAAAACACTAATTACTATGATGAACTAAAAGATCTGGCCAGATGGAGGTCAAGCCTTGCTAGTCTGAGCCTTTGTTTAGGACAGTCGAGATAAGCAAAGAGTTTCTCCAACTCCCTTTTTCTTATGATATTTTTGTTTTACAGGTATGCAGCCCTAAGATTATAAATTGTCATCTATTCTGTGAGCTGAATTTCTGATAATTCGTCAAAATTTATAGAGTAAATGCAGTGGAGTTGGTAAATTCAGGAGGAGAGTGTGAATTCAAAGGCACACAAAGGAAACTTGTAATTCCACATTTGCCTCACTGAGTTTGGACCAACAACTTCACTATCCTGACTTAAAATGAATGTTGTATTTTATTATATGTCTTTTAGCTGTGTGATAAAGAAGATATAAAGGAGTGAGTGGCCTTTAATTTGCACTGTCAGTTCCTTGAATTTTTTGCAATGATAAACTTTCAAGCATGGGTGCTTATAATTAGACTTTTCTATACCTCAATGAGGAAGCTATATACCAAATGTGTAAGTCAGCTCCTAGATACTTAAAATGAATTAGGGGACCTAAACAAGGGCACCTTGTTTGAAAATGTTAACAGAAATTTTGCTCTTGAAATTAAACTCCATCCCTTTGCATTATTGCAATCCTGGTTTGACTATAAATTATGATTTTAGTCTTTATGGAAACATTAAATTGTAGATGATGAACATGGAGAACTCCACAATCAAGAAAAGCATTGAATTATTCAAATATCTTTGAATTACATGTAGAATAAGAATTACATGATTATGTTTTAGTACCTTTTTGGTCCCTTTAGCTACAAATTTGGTGTTGGAGTGGGATTATGAGGAGAGAGAGAAGGAAGGAAAAGGTTGCTTTCTCCCCAACAACAAATTCAACTTGACCAAAGCACATCATATATTTCATTTTAGTCATTAGTTCAATCAGGTTTTGCCTTGAATGTCATTCTGTGCTGCACAAAGTTTGGTATTTAGACCACATGTAAAATCTATGCAGCATATTTAGATGGAGCTCAAGAACCTGGAAGTACACCTTTCCTTCTCAAATGAATCTGTTAAGACCATTCCCATTAGTGGCCACAGAGGCAGAAGACAGATCCCTTTTACTCTTTGTATGGGAAGAGGGCAGGCACTTGATAAATGAATGGAGAAGCCTAAATCAGCTCCAGAGAAGAAAACAAAAGAACCAGAAGAAGAGCAGTGAAAAAGAGACTATCGGGGGAAACTGGTGAAAGATTGTCTAGTTTTCCATGGCTTATTTTGTCTGGTGGTTTTTTTGTTGTTGTTTGGTTGTTTTTTTTCTTGTACCTATACAACTGGATTCCTGTAGTAATATATCCTTTTTTCCCCCTTTTTTTTAAGAACTAATTTTAAGGGAATATCAAAAATAGGCTAAATCATGTCTCCTTTTATGAATGTAGTTTAGCTTTCAGACTGTGTGTGTGTCAGAGGAAGAAGTTGTGTCAGTGGAAGGAGAGAACACTTTCATCGAAAGATGGCATGGTTGTCCTTGCATGATTGTTGTCTAGTTCATTGATCTGACTTTCTTAAGTTCAAAATTTACACATCTGAGAATCCTTCTGCACCTCACAATACAGAAACCTTCAAAGATTTAGTTGATGTTTGCTTCATGGGTTTAAACCTCTCAGCATGAACAGCATTTCATGGGGGTGTGGAGGAGAACAGAGGCTGATTCTTTCTAACAATGACAAGCCACCTCCATGGTTTGGCTTTGAAACCATTGGACTTTTGGAAAGTTCAGAACCAAATGTGCCTGCTCAGGTTTTTCCACCAAATAAAAATTAATCTTAATGTTATGTTTCAGAGCAGTGCTGGCAGCTGATACGAGAAGAGCTTGCTCTGTTAATAGTCATTATTTGATTCCTTCTGACTCTGATCATATATTGAAGGAGATGAAATTTAATTAAGATGTAGTCTCAACCTATCTGTAATTTACATATTGGTTCTAGCAAACTTTACAATATGCAGAGTTTGCAGTAATGGTCCAGTTTTTCATGTAGGTTTCTCTTCTTGGCTTTCATTCTGGCTGTTAGTTAAAATTAAGGCCCAGAAAACCGGATTATTACATCCCAAGGGGCAGGACTGATAAGCAGCACATGATTGTTGATCTGCTTGCTACCCGGTGTTGGTGGTGTTTGAGGTGCTGCTAGATGCAAAGCCAATTTGTTAACAATTAGTGCTCATTAGAATCATTTCCTGTTATTGATTTTAAATGTTTGACAAAGCACTTTTAGGAAACTGCACCCAAAAAAAAAAAATAGTAGCTGTACATCAGTGCTTAGTAATTACAACTCTTTAGGGCCCAGTGTCAATCTTAACTAACTGGTTTCATTGGTTTCCAAGTAATTATTTCTGCTTTGGATCCCACCTGCTATCCCCTCCAGACTAAAGATGCTTTGAAACAAGGACATAGTTCTTGATTAGCAGAGTTGCTGAGAAAGGAGTGATGAAACAAAAGCAATTTTTTTAATTTTCTGTCTTGCTTGGGCTTTTTATCTTGCGTAACTACCAATGGAGTATGTGGTATACAATACAGGAATTAATGTCAGCCTGGAATTAAGTATGATTTCCATTGTCCTTAATATTGTCCTTAATATGATTTCCAATGTCCTTAAACATGTAGGTTTAATTTTAAATGCACCCTTGCCTTTATACACACATTGAGAACTGTGGAGCCGTTAAAATCTCATTTATAAATGGTAAAATTAGATATAATGGCATGTTATAATAAAAGCTTTGATATCTAGGAGTCCAAGAGGGTATATCTTTTGAGTTTCTTAGGAACTGGGGCTATAATTACTATAAATCTGTTTGACCTGCCAGAAGAGACTTGAATTTAATAAACAGTACAATGTGTGTATATATATAAAAGCATCAGATCAGGCACACCTGCATTTCCACATATACTGGATATGTCTGATGAGTTATTATAGACTCATGCCTTTTATGTGTACACTCGAATTTTGGCTAAATTTGGCAGTGTCAAAGGTGAAGCTAGTAGTATAGCCATCTGAGTTAATTTTCTCTCCTTCCTTCCTTTTGTTAAATTTTTAGCAACGTCAGCTCAGATTTCACAAGCACTCTCCTAAATTGCTTGCAAATATTTTAAATGTATTCCGTGCTCCCTGTTGCACAAGGTGGAGACCTAACATAAGACTTGACTTGTGCCTTTCCCACCCCCATTCATGAATTAGTCTCACAATTACTGTAAAAATTAAGACGAGTGTGTGTGAAATACGTGAGGTTTAGTCCCTCTAACCTTAATAAACAGAGATGGTATTGACACAAGTGAATTTTGTTTAACCACAGTACATTTGCTTCTTAATTAGTGAATATTCATCTGTCATCAGCAGCAGCTATGACACCCCTCCCTGCTCACACATTCTGTCATAAATAATCAATGAGAGGCTATTAATATTCATGAGTGAGAATCTGTGTAGTCATGTGCACTGATGCAGAGACAGGGGGAGTGTTGCCATGAACTGAGTCGAAACTCTGTGTGTATACGTGAGTGTAAGATAGTTAGGGAAAGGGAAGAAGAGCATGCTGCTACACACTGCCCTGCTTGTGCTTCCAGCTAACAGTGGTGTGCCTGTGTTTCGGGGCTGGAGTGACTGATGAAAGACAGTAGTCAAGTCTGGAGGGTGATTCCCTGTCAGTGCATTTGCTTTTCAGCGCTGGGGAAATTAGAGGCTTTGCTCTTGTGTTGCTTATTAGGATGGGCTGCAATCTGTGCACTTTTCAGAAGAGAGAGGAACACTACAAACTGCTCTATGAAGTTTCACAGGTGAGTGCAGAGGATATTACCAGCATCTCCAGAGCAAAAATGTGTGTTCTGTACAGAGAGTAAGTAGAGATGCTTTTGTTTTGCTTTGCCTTTTTTATCCTTTGTAAAATCGCTAGCTAAGTTGTTGGGGGGGGCAGTTGGTAATTATTAGTATTTTGGGTGCCTGTTGTTTTCTGCTCGCTTGCCACTCCCCCTTCAGATGACTTCCTGTGAGATTCTTTTAACATTTTTGTGCATCTTCTGCCAAGATGTCAGTCATATAGCAGCAGTCTCACTGAACTGTGTCGGTGATGTTTTAAGGGAGCCCTTGGCTCTGTTAGTAAGGCTGATTTCAGATAAGTTTCACTGCTGCCTCTGAAAGTGTTAGGTCTGTGATCTCAGGTATTTCTAAGTTCAGGAACAAAGTTTTTATGGCGTATCTGTGCTGGTCAAGAAGTATGCTAAATTTGCAGATTAATTAATTAAAATTGAAATTATTCTGAAATGTGCTTGTCACCTTTAAACAGTGAGTACAACAGGGTTTCCACAGGGGAGGTGGGATGCTTGTTCATTCATTGTGTGTATATTATTTCTGTTTATTACTAGACAAAGATCTTAATGCCATTAAGATATTTTGGTGTCTCCTTCAGCATTGTAGCAGCATCAGTAGCAGTGTAGCAGTATGCTGCTAACGTGTTCCCAGCTGCTTCAGAATAAGATGAGAAAAGACAAAACAAGCACTTACCATAATAGCCCGTAATTTTTGCTTGGGTCCTGTTGAATCAGCATTTGATTTGCAGCTTTTTGTTTGTTTGTTCCTGATGGCACAGCAGACCCTCGCATACTAAAGTTTAGTGCCTTTCAGCATCCATTCTCTCCCTCTCTATAATTTGTCCTGGCTTTGACACATTGCCGTTGACGGAGGCTGAGCACTTGCGGTTTCGGACTGTGCTGCTGCTGACAGGCAGCTCGGAGGAAAAAAAAACAGCTTACGGTGTTGGTGGTCTATTGGCACAGCAGCAGCTAAGTGCCCATTGCCGACTGGTTCCCTCCGAGTTCCTCCTGACGTGATTCATTTCACAGTGGGCTAATTACAAAGTGGATTCTCTACACATGAAGCAGCCTCCTCAGTTGCGATGTTAATGCACATTTTCATGGTAATGTGATCAGAGCCTCATTAGCCAGTTTCCAAAATGATCCTCTGCATTAATTAAATATAAAAATGACTCTTTTTATCACCATAGAGAGGAAGAAGAAGATTAACATTGTTAATTACTACTGGGGGCAATACCTCTGCATCATTTTTTACCACAGAACCAGCAGACATATTCAATCCTAGAAGAGTGTCCGTTTGCAGGTAACCTGCCCGTTGCCTTGCCTGGTGAAGATGGTCTCTAGGTGGAACACTTCCCTTTAGTTCAATAGTTAGTCGTAATCCCATCATCATGTTTTCTGACAGCAATAGCACAGGGAAAAGTGTAGCAGCACATTTCCCTCTCCTCCCTTTCCTCGTCCTTGGCTCCGGATTGCCAAACTGATCTGAAAGTATAAAATGGAGAGAGTGGAGTAGGTTGGTGTCTGCTTTATGTGCCAGGGAATAAGAACTGCAGGTTGTGCTATGGAAGAGATTAGACATTTCTTAAAGGGCTGCATGTGTGTAGGAAAAAAAAGAGGCTGTGCCTGGTTTAGAGTGAATGCATTTTCAAAATATTCCTTGCAGAAATGTTGCATAGTAATAAATGCTATTGAAATGATCAGCAAACCCAAAGGTAGGGGTTTTTAAGAGATTCTAGAGAAACTTTTCCCTTTATCTGTTACCTTCTCAGCTGTTAAGTTGAAGAGTCTGTGGATATGAATGACCAAGGTGCAAAATGGACTAAAGCTTTCACTTTTTACTCTGGTGCTTCCAGATAAAGTGTAATCCCTGGGAGGATCTGAGTGAGTTTCCTTGGGGAGTTGAAATGCAGTGAGCCTGGTGCTGCATCTTGTGCTGTTAGGGAAATGTCACTGATAAGGTGCAGAAGGAGAGCAGAGAAATGACTTAGTGTTCTCACTACCAGATCCTGTGTTCATCTGTAAACTCATTCCTATCTTTGTTTCAGTGTATACAGGTCAGAGCCCAAAGGATACCAGGCATATTTTTAACCAGGTGCTACAGTAGAGATCAGGTAGTGTCTCGCACCATAACTGCTACTGTGTACAATACTGATTTACTGCTATGGGGGGAGCAGCAGCAGAATATGATAAATTAAATTAAACCAAGGCAGACATTACTACTTGATTTGCAAATCCCTTTTTAACTCTCCAGTCCTGTAATTCCTATACCACAGCCTTGGCTCTTTCATCTGTGTGATTTCTGGAGAGCTTGGGACAAGTTAGCCTGTCAGGGACATGAACTGACTGAGGATGAGCTGTGGCTCACTAGCATATGTGGATCAGATAGATTAATTTATATTCATATAGGGAAGCAATCCTAGCCTCCTCTCTCACCTTTCCCATGCTAGGCTACCTGATACTGTGGGTGGTCTGTGCACTCATGTACTTAAAAACACAGTAAACAAAGGAAAGCGTGTTTGCAGAGGAAAGCCATGCAAGCGCTTAGAGTGAGGCATATTTTCTGCCACTGTTTGTAGTGAGGTCAGATTCAGCACCAGAGAGCTTTTTGTTGTAGAGCTGCTGGGAAATGAAGACATTGTTAGAATATGTATAATTCCTCGCTCTTCTCCCCACCCCCTTCCTCCAGGCTCGTTTGCTTTTCACTGAGATAGCAGTTCACAGACCATGGAGGCCACTTCGAAAACAGCATTTACTTGCATGACAGAAGCTTTTATTTTGATAACTGTGTCTTGCACGTGCAGAATGGGATTAAAACAAAAAGTCAAATAGTCATGTTTTACAAATGAAAGCTTTCAAGATACCACTATGCATTGGTGATGAACTCTTGTGCTTCTGAGTGCCTCTTCACCTGTCCTCAGGATGTGGAGTTGGCTCAGCTTTACTTCTTGACTTCACCGTGAGAAGGTATCGGGCGTAGCACCCTTCCGAGTCCCCTTCTCCATATGCCTACCAGTGGAAAAATGGAAGATGTCGCAAAATGAAATTTATGGCCCTATATACTACTTTGTGAGGCACTTTATTATTATTTCCTGTGTGCTGTGTAAGCAGGATTGAGCTAATGAGTGTTCAGCCAGGAAGTCTGTGTCAAGTCACTTAGAGAAGGTGGAACCTGGTGTGTGCTCATCTCCATTAAGAGCAGACCTCTGCCATTCTTAGCTGATTTTCTCTTGCACTGCTGGGGTAAAAGAATTTTTTTTAAGTCATTTGTTAGCTGCATGATGAGGTCTCTTCCCATTTAGTGGAAAGGATAAGATAAATATGGAAAGGATTGGAATGAATGAAATTGAAGCACCATCTGATCAATTGTCAGCAGTGATCTTCAATAGCCTTGTTTGAGACTCAAGGAAATGCAGATTTTTCACTGAATTCTGTCGATATTATATGGAAATAATTTCTGTTTGCTTGAATTTTTATGGTTTGTTTTAAAAATATGCAGTAAACCCAGAGAAAAAGAGAGGAAGGAGAGAGAGAACTTTGGAGTACTTTTGGAGGTCAACCAATGACTGGTGTGAACTTCTTTTTTGAGTTACATGTTAAGAAGCAGTCCTGGCTCAGGAGAGCTTAGAATTGAAAGGGAGAAAGGTGAAAAGCTAGAAGGGAAAACAGAGGCAATCTGGGGTGGCTCAAAAAGTCAGTGGTGGAGCTGGGATTAAAACTAGAAAGTTGAACATTTATATTTTACATTTGGCCTAAGAAGATAGTAAAGCCTGCTTGCAGCATTTTTAAATCCTCTGAAGACTGATTATACAGTTTGTTTCTCATGTTGGTTTCCATAATTAGCATAAAGCTCAAATTTTCACCAGTTTATAGTTCTGATTTTATGTTCATTTTGATATCCCTTGGGCTACTTGAAGTACAGAGTTTTAGTGATGTCCCTCAGGGGTCTGTGTTGGGACAGGTACTGTTTAATATCTTCATCAGTGACATAGATAGTGGGATTGAGTGAACCCTCAGCAAGTTTGCAAATGACACCAAGCTGAGTGGTGCAGTTGACGTGCCTGAAGGGATGACAGAGCGGGCGGTTTAGACGCCAGAGTGACCTGGACAAACTCGAGAAGTGCACCCGTGTGTACCTCATGCAGTTCAACATGGCCAAGTGCAAGGTCCTGCACCTGGGTCAGGGCAATCCCCGGTATTGGTGCAGGCTGGGCAATGAGAGCAGCCTTATGGAGAAGGACTTGGGGATGCAGGTGGTTGAAAAGCTGGACATGAACTAACGATGAATGTCCCCTCCCTGGAAGTGTTTAAGGCCAGGCTGGATGAGGCTTTGAGCAACCTGGTCTCATGGAAGGTGTCCCTGCTCAAGGCAGGGGTCTGGAACTAGATGATCTTTAAGGTCCCTTCCAACCCTGACCATTTTATGATTCTATGCTTCTATGAATGTGCACTCGCAGCCAAGAAGGCAAACCGTAGCCTGGACTGCATCAAAATAAGCATGGCCAGCAGGTCGAGGGAGGTGATTCTGCCCCTCTGCTCTGGTGAGATCCCACCTGGAATACTGTGTCCAGCTCTGGAGTCCTCAGCACAAGAAAGACATGGACCTGTTGGAGTGAGTCCAGAGGAGGGTGAAAAAAGTGATCAGAGGGGTGAGACACCTCTCCTATGAGGAAAGGGGCTGAGAGAGTTGGGGTGGTTCAGCCTGCAGAAGAGAAGGCTCTGGGGAGACCTTATTGTAGCCTTTCAATACTTAAAGGGGGCCTATAAGAAAGATGGGAACAGACTTTTTAGGAGGGCCTGTAGTGATAGGACAAGGGATAATGGTTTTAAACTAAAAGAGGGTAGATTTAGACTACATATAAGGAATAAATTTTTCACTATGAGAGTGGTGAAACACTGGACCAAGTTTCCCAGAGAAGTGGTAGAATCCCCATCCCTGGAAACATTCAAGGTCAGGCTGGATGGGGCTCTGAGCAGCCTGATCTAGTTGAAGATGTCCCTGCTCATTGCAGAGGAATCAACAAACTTGTAAGAGTACTGTTTCCTCTCGGTTTAACTAAACAATTTTAGAACTCTGCTCTACGTAATTCCCCTCAGAGCTGCACTGTCTCATATCAGTAGAACAATGTATTTATGGTAAAAATAATAATAATAATCAAGTAAAGCTTTTCATACATTTCTAGCCATGTCCTAGAAACTTGCTTGGAATTTCATTAAAGAACCTCTACTGAACTGAAAAGATTTTAAAAACAGAGTTTATAGAAGTTGATTTCTCCTACAGATAGGAGGTGATCTTTGTGGTTAGCAGACATGGCTTTCCTGGTTCTTCTGTTTCCTTGCTTATTTACTGTACACCAATAATTGAGCAGCATTCATCTAAGTAACTAATCCCATTGCCATAACATTTCTGCAGACTTTACTCAAAAAGAGACACCAGTGTTGTGGAATTGTTAACAACTGAGCTTTTGCTCCTGATGGAGGAGCTCACCATCCCATGCTGGTTACTGGTCCCTGGACCTAGGGAGCATTGCGTGCCCAGCAGTGATCATCCCTGGAGCCCAGGGCACCCACGCTTCAGCTCTGTGCTTTGTCACTACATGCCAGTTGCTTGAAAGAGAAGATACGTCTGAAAGGCCACCTCTTGTCTGCATTGAGGCTTTCACCACAGAGCTGTGTGTAGATGTGAAGGCTCCCTAGGGAGTCCTAGAAGATTGTACTCTAGGGGTTTGGGTCTGGGTACATGTTGGCTGCTTAAAATAATCAACTGTGGCTGCCTGGATGCATGGTGACTGTAGAGAAGACACCCATGGATCAACTAGGCATGTAAGGAAGTCATAATCTGATTTCCTAAAAATGTAAACCCAGTAGCAGGATTTTTTTTCTTTTTAACATGACACCTGAATTGTATGCTAAGTACCTAAGTGGTTTTTTGGATCTCATGACAACTGCCTTTGATAAAACACTTATTTTTTTCCTCATAAAATCCAAGAAACTCTGAAGTGTTACCACTGACTTCACTGGGGCCAGGCTTTCATTTTCTGTCCTTGTTTACTGTATTGTAAAAGGCATATAGTTCTTGTGCATACCTCAAGAGGAAGGATAAAGAAAGAGTACTGAGATAAGAATGCAGACAATAGTATGTGAGATGAGAATTCAGGGGATGGGTACAAGAGAGGCAGCTATAAAAAGCCATACTGAGATTATATCTGTAATCTGCAGGGATATGCAATGCCATGAAAGTAAAAAAAGTGGTTGAGGTACTGAATAGCATGATTTTCAGTGTCATTTTGCTGTTCCTTGCATCTTGAATTTAACAATGGGGATTAAGGATTCTTCTAATGATCAGATTTTCATACATTTTTTACAGAGCTATCCTTTCTTGAGGCTTGCTTCCTGATGTGATTTGGTATGGATATAATCCTGAGACCTAAAGCAAAATATATCTTTATGTGAGTCTTGTACATCAGTGATGTGTTGAAGCCAGTCTTGCCACCCTGAGCATTCACAGACTGATAACTGCTGAAGAAGCATATTTTAGGGGTTCAGTAGTTTTGTTTTGTGGTTCATTGAAGGGAAGGGGCTTTAAAATGTCAGCCAAACACTCTGTCAAGTATATGCTAAGAGTTAATTGACAGTAAGTTGTTCCACCAGTTTTCTCTAAAGAGCTGAGAGCTTAATAGAGACATGTACAGCAGGCCTTTCTGATAACCAGCAGTTCTTCTACCCCTAGGGATTTGGTGAGATCTCATAAAAATAATTTTTAAAAATAACCTGAAAAATGCTTGGGTCTTTGGATTTAACACTGTTTAACTTCAGAGTGTGTTTGACCTGTTATTTGAAAGGACATGAGCTTTTTTTAATAGTACTTGCTTTTCTGTTCATGACATAACTTTGAATCCACTGGCTAACTTCAACCAGAGAGGCTTTCCTCATCTTCTAGGTTCATGCAAAGTAGTTTGATGATACTGTTATGTAGATACTTTTTTTTTTTTTCCCAAGAGCAAGAGGATTTCCGTGTTTGCAAATGTCACCTAAAAATATCAAGACTTGAAAGAAATCAAAAATTTAGATCCATGTGGTTGCAGTGAAGATAGTTACTTGCTATTTGGGGTGTAATAAGCTTGTCATTTGTTTTACTTTGCTCAATAATTGTAACAAAAATCAATGTGTTAAGAGAGGATATTAGATCAGTAACTGTTAAAAGGTTATCTGTAATTTTTTTATAATAAACAGGGGTTCAGAAAGGGAATTTAACAAATACTTTTATGCCATGGACTGAACCTAGAAAAGAAATTGCAGTGTCTTCATGTAATGTACTGCAAACTCTCTCTTATAGTTGTTAGTATTTTGTGTTTTAGTTTAAAATACTGGTGTGGATAAGCAAAGGATACTGTGACTATTTGGCCATTTCTGCATAATAGGATGATGTAAACTTGCATGACCATCACTGTTGTGGGTTTTTATTGTTTCACTTTGAGGAAGTTAGAATGCTACATAGCCTTCTCTCAGGTGGCAAGAAAATAATTAATTCCTTTTCCTCCAGGATGAAGGTTGGGTTGGTTTTAGGGGTTTGTTGTTGTTGTTGTTGTTGATTTTTTTTTTTAAACCAACAGAAGCAAACCCTGATAATCAGTAAAGTGAAGCAAAACTAAGATTAATTTTCCTTTGTTTTGTGGTCTGATTCTGTACAGTAGCAGTTTATTCCTTAGAGGTTTTGGCCATGAAGTTTGACCTCTGAAACAACACAAGCATGGTGGAACAAGTAATCGTCCAAACTATCAAGTTATATGTCGAATTCCTGTGCTTTCTGTGTATTAGTGTCGGAGTTGAACCTGAGAGGACTCAATCTGCAAAAGTCTACAAGCGTCTTTAATTTGTCTAGATACAACTTAGCTTTTGTGTTCATCACCCAGCTGGAGACTTTTTTTTCTGTTTTGTTTCATATCTCAGTATTTGGGGTTTTGTTGCTTATTGGTTTTGTTGGTTTGGTTTGTTTGTTTTGTTTTGTTTTGTTTTTTTCCCCCTAGCTCCTGAAATCATACTGTTTGTTGTTTGGGGATTTTTTTAAATGAACTTTTTTTTTTAGTAATAGCCTCACTTGTGATCAGTGAGAAAAGTTGCAAATTTGAATCAGGTTTACTCTATAGTTTAGGAAATTTGAAAGGAATTGTGATGAACTGGAATGAAAATATGTAGAAACAGTGTAAATCACAGAATATTACGGATTGTAAGGGACCTCAAAAGATCATCTAGTCCAGTCCCCCTGCCAGAGCAGGAACCTAAATGAGATTACACAGGAAGGCATCCAGGTGGGTCTTGAATGTCTCCAGAGAAGGAGACTCCACAACCTCTCTGGGCAGCCTGTTCCAGTGCTCTGTTACCCTCGCTGTAAAGCAGTTTTTTCTCAAGTTTAAGCGGAACCTCCTGTGTTCCAGCTCACACCCATTGCTCCTTGTCCTATCGTTGGGCATCACTGAGAAGAGCCTGGCTCCATCCTCATGACATTCGCCCTTAACATATTTATAAACATTAATTAGGTCACCCCTCAAAAGTCTTGAGGGTTTGGTATTCTTCTGCATGTCTAGGGTAGGCATCATTGCTTGAGAAGTGAGGCTGAGACCCACCCATGTGGGATTAGCAGCTGTGCATGGCCCTAAGGAGGAGGAAAATGTTTGTCTCTGGACTTTCAGGGCTTGTCCACAGACATCAGTGCCAACAGGAGCTAGCCATGGCTGTGTCAGCACATCATGGCACACTTGAGACCCTGTCCAGTTTCTGACTAGGATCACAGGTTCTTCCTCTGTGTCTGCAGACACCCTTCAGGGACCATCCTGCTTTGCAAATGTCAGCACAGCTTCTGTGTCCATGTGCAGCAAACTGGAGAGACTCCTGGGAAAGAACCCCAAACTTATTAGGTGTTCAGTTGCTCTCTAAGGTCAGAAAGATAATGAACTGCAGTGCCAGGACCTGTGTCCTGAGGACCCAGAGGAGCATGGGAATGGATGAACTTCACTAAATCCTTATGAGGACTGAACAATTGAAGTAATCAGAAAAAAGGATTATCTTTGGTTACCTGTGATATAACAGAACAAATGACTGACCTATTTAATATGTTTAATTGTATCTGTAATGTGCTTTTAGCATATTATAGTGATGGATTTGCAGGGAAAGCTGCTCAGGGAATAATCATTATTCAGGCCTTCGACTTCCTCGTGGCTAGAATGTGAAATATTCAGATTCCTCATAATATCCATGGGCATATGAACAGCCAGCTCAAACCAAATTTTAATGGCAAGAAAAGATGGAAGAATGGGTCAATTATTGGTTAAAGTTCAGGATTTGGAATGCTTTCTCAGAGATCAGGGTTACTAAAAGTAGGAGTGGCATCTCTCATTGCAATATGGTTTTATGAAGTTTTTAAAATTTAATTTGATTTGTCTTGTAGTCTACTGTTACAGTCAGGAAAAGCACAGACCCATAAGTTTATAAATGGGGAATTCCAAAAATTGTGTGTGGTGTCTACATTGTTTTCACTGAGGAATATAATTCCATCCAAATGCTTCGTAGAAATCAAAATGTGATCTTAGAGGGAAAAAATGGGAAAGAAATTTCCATAAATGTCTGAATTTTGTTTATGTATCATCATAGTGAAGTATTTAGCTTGATTAGCTTTTGAAACATCTTCTATTTAGTAGAAGATGTTTTAAAATTGTGTGTTTTTTCATATAGTATGGCATGTGGAAGCCAAAAGTGAGTCAAGTATTCTTTTATCTTAAAACGTTTTGCTCTTTACAGAGTTTGGTGTACTGTTTCTGAAATCTCAAACCTTCTCTTGAGGTGGAATTTCCATCCTCTCTGGATTTCTCTTTCTGAGATATGTGACTTACTATGGGAAACTCCTCACTTTGTATAATCTTCTTTAGCAGCGTGCATTTCTTGTAGAGATTTTCTTGAGAGCAGTCTTGTATCTTGTGGCAGAGAAGGAAAATATATATAGCAAGAAGTATTTGTCTAAACAGCTTCTAACAAGGTACTTACTAGAAAGATAATACAGCATCACCTTCACAGTGTATGTTGTGATGCCAGAGAGGGATGTTGCCATGTTTAAGAGAATTAACCAAAAGCTGGCTTTTTGCTTCCTGGATATCGCACACCACTGGCCGGGTGATTGTGGCATGTTGAGGCATAGGGGCCTATTTAGCGAGACAGCGGGACTTGAAGGTCTGGCTCTAATTCCTTCTCTTGTGGGTATATTTGAAGAGGTCCTGGTTTCTCTTTTCCCTTTCTGGTATAAAGTTCTGTATTATTTAAAGCTTTAAAGATTAACTGTAGAGATCTTGGCAAATGGCTAATGAAGAAACTGGAATAGTACTGTCTAATGATGATGATGGTGATTACAATAAGCATTATAAAATGCTAGATCGATCCACTTAACAATTTTTGGCAAAGTTATAACACAAGTGGATTGTTGAAGTAGAGAGTAGATCTGCCTGCATTTCCCAACAGCTCTGGACTCCCATGCTTCCTTAAGAAATGGAGTCCAGAAAGGGGTTTGTTTGGTTTGTCGGATGACTGTTTTTCCCTTCACTGTACACTAAAGGTCAGTTTTGATAGGAAATTTCTTTGCAATTTCCCCAGAACCTCTTCTCAGATAACTAATGGTGCATGTTGCTTTTTAATTCATATATTTTATTGTATTGTGCAAAGTAGAGGCTTTTTAGTATGGAACAATTTCTAAATATTAATTTATTGGTATCGCTTTCTTCAGATAAAAATAGATTTTAGCTACTTGTACTTAGCTTGTAGTGGAGTCCTGTTGCTGTCAATACGTTGAGCATAGATATGAAGTGTCTCACTCCTGTGAGCATAATAGATTTCAAATCTAAGATGTGAATTTTACTAAGCCATGTAAAACCTTCTTGATGAAGTGGTTTTAAGTTCTTAATAGAGGAGGTTGTTCCCATTTATCTCCAAATGGCCTCTTTGTTCCCAGATTTACGTATTTCCTTGAATTAAAAATGTCATTTGGTCATGTTCAGTAGGAGAATGTCTTTGAAAGTGTGACCTGTGGGAACATGATGAATAGTGACAGGGGAAGGATTTTGCCCAGTGAGAATACCAAATCATGTAGCACTGTAGTTTCACTCACTAAATATTGTCCAGACTCTATTGTTGAACCCTATGCTGCCACTGTCACTTTGTCAGGATGTTTTCTGTCCTGTGACTAGTAGCTTAAAATGTACTCATCCATCTTCTTGTCCCATTACATTTCATGTGACTGATGTTCTGCACCCATTAAAATTGATGGGAAAGAACAAAGAGAAGAAAAATGTGCCCTTCAACTGATTATGTCTTTGAAAGAGCAAATGAGACTCTACTGCTATGTAGAGTAAATTGAACTGTTATTTCTGTTTTTAACTATGTTACTTAACTTTTATTAGTCCTTATTAGCTGTAGATGCCTTATTTTGTTATTTTGATATTATATTGAAAGCAGTAAATTTAGGTCAATATTATCTCTTTGATTTTGTGACAATAAGTGAACGTACAGATTCAGATGTATCAGCTGCCTCTGGTAATCTTGCCCATGAAATATTGCTAGCATGCCTGAATACCCTCTCAGAGAAGGATGGAGGCATGTTTGACAGGCCCAGGCCTTTTATCTTGTAGGACCCACAGGGCTTTGCTCGGCCACCGTTCCTGTGTGTGGGCTGTGGGATGTCACAGGTTCTGCTTGGTGTAAGTGCTAGCTCACCTTACACTAAGATCTTCAGGGCAATTAATGGGAGACTAGAAATACAAGAGCCTTTCTAGTATTGGGTTTATCTTTATTTCATGGATACAGATGGCTTCTGAAAGCACTAGTCCCACGTTTCAGAGTTAGACAAGGACCATTACCCATCTGAATAGAGAGGATAGATGTCATATTTACTGACAACCAAAGACAAAATACAGAGGAAAATCAAAAAGGGAGGCTCCTGAGTTATCTGATTATTTGTAGCTTATATGACAGCCTTCTCAATACAGCAGACAACTATTCTTTCCCATTTGTGCATAGTAATGAGACTGTAATTTCTTTTTTTCAAATTTTGGCTTTGACCATGGGCACTTGCATGCCCCAAAAATGCAACATAATGGGCCCCTTCAGGCTCCTTTGTGTTCCTGTAGAGACTTCAGCAAGTGCTGGATGCAGCTGTTTTCTTCCCTAGTGGTACTGGTATGCATATTTCCATGCAAAGTTCAAGTATCTTCTGGATTTGTAAAACTCTGTGGCAGGAATTTGAGTTTTTAGACTTTGTCTTGAAGTTAATGCTTTGTCTTGGCAGTTCAGGCTTAGTTGGTGTTCTGTCTGAAATTCCCGAAGTGTGTTTGGCTTGGAGGCTGGGAAATGCTACAGAGAGCTCTGAGCCTTGAAAGACTGTTTCCTACACCATTATCTATAATTATTTGAGATTGCTGATAGGCTTCAAGGCCTGTTGCTTTGTCCAACATTTTTCTCAGGCTGGAGATGGATTATCTATGAAGTAGATAATATTCTTATGTTGGCAGTGGATTCATTTGGGTTATTATTTATCCGTATTTTAAATACACTTGTTCACATCTATAATTTGTGAAGAGGAGCTTGATTAAGATTAAAATAGGCAGGCAGATAACACTTTAAGAACCTTAATTTAGTTATTTCTCTGTGAGCTCTCCTGCTCTTTTGGTTACTTGATCTGCAGCTGAGAGTGGATTCATTATTTTAAAGGAACATTTTTACAGATAATTAACGCCTGAAATGACTGAGGTTAGGCAAAAATGCTATGAACCTTTAATCAGGTCCTACTTATGCAGGACAGCTCTGGACCATTCAAGCACATTGTCACCCTTAACATTAGAGGCACTTGAACAAGTAACCGCAGGGTAAACATGATCATATACTTTACATGCAGGGCTGTATTGTCACTCTTACTCTGTGCTAAAATGACTTGGGGAAAAGGGACTGACAGCAGAAGGCACCCTGTATTTTATTTAGGACAAAAGTATGCAGCACATAGCTGATGCTTTGAAATTTGCACCCTTGTAATGGCAATTCTTTCCCATGCGTATGTCTTCAGTGAGATATGAAAAAGGTGGGAAGTGGGATAGAAATCTTGGCTTACCCTTCTGCACTGACTGCAGCAGCTGCTGGGAATAGGTCTCAACAAATAAATCCTGTTGCCAAAGAAAACCACTTTTTAGCACTATGCAGAAAGGTCATCATTCGAATAATAGTGCTGTTAATTTCTAGCATTACTTGAGAAGGCATAGGTCTCAACCTCCCACCTCCCCATACCTCAGGAGACTTTAATTGGAAACTACTCTAAGCCTTGGGTTGCAGATTTCCAGAAAAGCTGTTGTTACCATGTTTTTTATTTGAAAGACATTGAAAATTGCTTAGTTTGTTGTAGTAAGGAAAATCTGAATGCAGCAGGAGGGATGAGAAAATTTGATTTCTTTTTATTGCACAGGAGCACTGTACAATACTGACAGAATATTTACTCCTGTCTCTTTCTTCTAATTTGATTCTCTGACTACCATATCAATCTTTGTTCGTTGGTGAAACAAAATTATAAAGTATCATAGGTGTTGCTGCTTGTACCTCAGCAACAACTAGAAGATGGGAAAGAATTAAAGATTTGAGCCATTCTCTGAAATTCATTTGCAAATTCATCCACAATGAAATTCATCAGGTGTACAAAGTGTTGTGAGATGGCTCCTCAAGCCAATTTCAACCAAAAGATCTTTTATGATTCCTATTTTTCTTCCTCCATTGAGAGATTTTTTATGTATGGTATGGATGTGTTCAGTGCTAGTAAGTATTGAATTCTGATTGACTAGCTTTCTTTCCACTCCACAGCACATGTACAGACATTTGAATAATACAAATTGCACTGCCATTACTAATATGTACAGCAATGTGGAGTAGAACTTTACTGTTCACAGTTAAAATGCTGTGACTATTATTCCAGTGGTAGGCTGGGTTTTTTTGTTTGTGGGTTTTGTTTGTTTGGGTTTTTTTCTGATGGATAGTTATGACTCTTACCTTGCTATTAAAGAAACAAATATAGAGTTGCACCAGAGGACTTTGCCTTACCTCCCCATACTGGCATGGTTTTTATTTAGCCCATGCAGAAGGAAGAGAGATTGCCCTGGCCTCTGCCAAGCAGGACGTGCCACTGGTTGCAACAGCAACAGAGCACTCTCATAGTTTTTCTTACAGGATCTGAGGATGATCCGTAAGCAAGCCAATCTCATGGTCACATTTGTAGAATAGGGCTGTATTGGATGTCCTTTCCAGGTAGGTTATTGTAGGCAGACTGAATATAAAGGTACATGGCCAAATTTTCAGGTGCTCTAAGGTATTTTTGCCTTTTTTATTTCAGGCATCTGTAGAAGTGTGCTTACAGAAAACAATATACAGAACTGAACCTTTCAGTAAGGACACTTCTATACTTAAAGTGTAGTGGAGATTTGTATTTATAGCAGGAAAAAATCGTGTTTCCTATAGATTGGCATTACGTTGAGCGCATTTGGAGAACAGAGGCAGAATTCATCTCTGGCGAGTATATTCTTAGTATGCTACTGGAAGCACAAGGTGCTATTTATTTTCTATTCTTGGAAAAAGGCCTTTAATTTTTAATATAATTGGCATTCACAGAGCACCTGACACACTAAGATCTTTGTTAAGTGCATTATAGGCTGTGTAAATAAATTAGGAAGAAAATAATGTACTAGGGATAATCCTGGCTAAAATTACAGGGTGGCATTTTTGCTAGGACCTCTGTGAAAGTAAATTCATAGGAAATACTTCAAATCTCTCTGTGAGAAGAGCACTAATTTCTATTTCATTCACAACAGCTTCTAGAAAATACTACGTGATGCAGATAAATAAAGTAATCAGAATAAGATGATTCTAAAAATTCATAAATATGTTTACACTTGTGAGTGGCAAATGTTACAGCTTTCAGAGCTGAGAGTATATTCAGGAATATTGTCCATATGCCTCTATTGGCTGACAAAGTAATGCAGCTTGTGTTACTCTAAATGAACATTCAGAGATTGGAAACTTGCCGTTGTTTGAGAATTTAGACCTTACTTGCACCTGTCTATAGAGTATAAACTTCTGATTATCCTTTACAATGTTTAAGCTCTAAGAAAGGTTTTCTTAAATTATGGATACTTAGCTATTTCCACATTTACAGCTAAATAGTTGCAGTAGCTTGGATAGGATTAGATTTTAATTTTTGTGAACTGTTACAAAAAAAACCCCAAAGTTTATAGCTGTGACTGTTTATCCAAGAGAATAAATCATTTTACAGAGCAGGAAACTTCAGTAAAATAATACTTTTTATGCCTTGCTATATGTAACTGATACTGGGGATCTGAGAAAGCAAAGTCCTCCATCACCTATATCCAGGAATGTGGAGAGAATACTCATTAAATTAACATTAGTTTAAGAAAAATGAAACTTCCAAGCCAATTACAGTTTACTGTTTAGATTGAAACAACAACAAAAAAATGACCTTTGTTACAGAATATGTGACTTGAACAGCAGTTCCATATAAAATTGAGGAGTTGCAACTGTCCTGCACTTGAGTGATGGTGTGCGTGTGATCTTAGTTCTGCTTCATTAGCCCCTAGTGAATGAGTGGTAAATTTTTCCTATTTATACATCTTCTGTCAGGGGATCATAAACATAGCCTGACTAGTGCATGTTTTCACTGTAGCAATTTCATTTATATATTTTTTGCAGCTTTGATGTATAGTTTATATTCCACTTGAATATTTTTTTCTTCTTTTCAAATATTCAGATAGGTATTAGCAGTGGTTAATTATGCACTCAGTACCTTTTGTAAGAGAACTATCTGTCATTATGGCAAGCTTTTATGTTGTATTTGAGGGATTCAGTCTTCTCGGTAAAATATTGCTTTTTCAGTATGCAAGGGAACGATCAATTTTATTTTCTGCTGATTTGATAATTTTCTACTAAAATTTAATCTTCTGTGCTATGGAGTTTGTGGACAATTGAAAGATTTTTCCCTCTGCTAACAGAATATCTGATGCTGCAGCTTTTTACTTCCATTTCTATAAGCACGCCTTTAGATCTTTCTGTGCTATGATACATTTACATCTCCTTTTAAGGGCAAGGGATGTGCAAATAGGTTATGTTTTCTGTATCATTCACTAATTCAACATAGCAGGTATATAAACATTTCCCTTTTCCTAGGTGTTTCACCAGCAGTGATGTTTTGTGTAGAAGGTACTGTTAGGTAAGCCACTGGACATGCTACAGTCATGATGAATGTTGTACAGGTGGACGAGTAGTTTGTTCTACTCAGTCATTTTTAGGCAGATGCAAATTACGTTGTTGCTCTTGGATAGAGTAAGTTTTGTGTGATCCTGCACCTCTGTATTGTTGCTTTTCATGCTTTCAGTTTTTTGTCCCAGATTTTCAGAGGCCCCGTTCAGAGTTAGATATGTCACAATTGAATTTAAAGCAGTTTCAGCAGTTTTCTTTGTATTCTATAGACCCTTCAGTCTTAAACCCAGTTAGATGAGGCCAACCAGATTTAAGTGGAAAGTGGTATCTTTGAGATACACCTGAGCAACCTTTCCCAAAATGCTCTGCCAGTCCAATTGCACCACAACCACCTGTACAGATGAAGCATGTTACATCTCTAACTCCTGGCAGCTGACTGAAGGTGCCAGAAGGCATTTGGCAATTTCTTCTGGTAATGGTCTATCAGTCCTCGAGGAAGAGCATGAAAAACTGTCTGAGCTTTAGATGGCCTTATACTCAGTGGTGAATTTTACATGGTTGGAAAAAGATGAGGGAAGGAGAGGAAAGAAACTTTGTAAATGAGTTACTGAAAATACACATCAGAGTTAACAGACGCATGACTTAAGGGCTATCTTTTTTATTATTATTAAAAATACCTGGATTCTCTGCTGCATTAGAACTGCTGTCCTAATCAAAATAAGATCATAAATGGGAACAAACTTGATGATATCAATAGATATTGGCAAAGTCTAGGAGCAGTTTTGGAAACTGGTTGCTGATTCTTTACTATTCACTATTCGTAGAATCATTTAGGTTGGAAAAGACCTT
>NW_010314130.1:0-14787 GCF_000700745.2 Antrostomus carolinensis
TCTCCCTTCGTGTGTGTGTGTGTATATATATATATGCTCTCCCTGCATGTCTGTATATATATATATGTGTATGCATGCTCTTCATTCATGTGTCTATATACATATATATGTACGTATGCATGCTCTCCCTTCGTGTGTGTGTGTGTATATATATGCTCTCCCTGCATGTCTGTGTGTATATATATATATATGTGTATGCATGCTCTTCATTCATGTGTCTATATACATATATATGTACGTATGCATGCTCTCCCTTCGTGTGTGTGTGTGTATATATGTATATATGCTCTCCCTTCATGTGGTATGTGTATATATATACATGTATACGTGCTCTCAATTCGTGTGTGTATATATATGTATGCTCTTCCTTTGTGTCTATATATATATGTATGCATGCTCTCCCTTCATGTGTGTATATATAATTATATATGTTCTCCCTTTGTGCGTATATATATATGTATGCTCTTCCTTTGTGTCTATATATATATGTATGCATGCTCTCCCTTCATGTATGTGTGTATATATATGCATACATGCTCTCCCTTCGTGTGTGTATATATATATGTATGCATGCTCTCCCTTCGTGTGTGTGTATATATATGTATACATGCTCTCCCTTCATGTGTGTCTGTGTATATATATGTATACAAGCTCTCCCTTCATATGTCTCTATCTGTGTTATGTGTATGTACATATATATATATATGCACATATGTGTGTATATATATATGTATACATGCTCTCCCTTCATGTATGTGTATATATATATGTATACAAGCTCTTCCTTCATATGTCTCTATCTCTGTTATGTGTATGTACATATAGATATATATATATATGCACATATGTGTGTGTATATATATATGCACATATACAATATATGTATCTATATGTTTACACACATGTAATTAGATGTATCTCCAAGTGTCCCACAGCAGAAACAGAGCCAGCAAAGCACGTGAATTTTCCCACTATCCCAACCAAGCAGCACTTGGCTGGAATTCCAGCTTTTTATTAAAATTTAATTCAAAGCCTTCATCCACGGTAGTATTTTTTTGGTTTTGTTTTTGTTTTTCATTTTTTGTCTTGAAGATCTTAGCGGTTAGAAATGTCATCACCCCTGGCTTTTATTTGGTTCCATGAACTCTGGCAGACTCTGGGAAGCAGCGGTGGTTTATTGCTATAAGGAGCAGCTCTGCGGGTCGGGAGCTGCCGGCCCCGGGTAGCGGCGGGCGAATCCACCCCCCCCGTGCTAATGCACTATAAATAATCATCATGTAAAGAGACGCTGTCAGCTTAAATACATCAGCCTTGTTTTCTCACAGAGTGGCAATTTGCTCTGTCATTTAGAGTTATGCAAAGTGAGGGTAAAATAGTAATATCCTCATCTGCTAATAGTTTGCAAGGGGAGGGGGGAATGGCAGGGATGGGGAGAGGTGCATCGGGCTGTAAGAAGGCTGGAAATTCCTCTTTCATTTGTTTTTCCAACCCTTTGCACCCTGGGCTCCTAATTTTTCTTACACTTTTAAGCCAAGCTAGTACTCCAAGGGATAGTTTTACATTAAAGCTGTGTTGCTTTAACATTTTATCTAGAGCTATCAGCTTTGTAAAAATGTTTGGGGTGCTTCACATGCAGGCGTTGAAGTTATTTCTTCCTGCAGGAACCCTTGAGGTCACTGGTCTGCTCCTAAAAACACAGATCCCAAAGCCACGGGAATGATGTCCCCCAGCATCTTCCACTGCTGCTCACACCCTGCGGGGCAGAGATGCTGGAGGGGGTAAGGGGAGGACTGGTACACCAGCAAGGGTTTAGAGACATAAGAAATTCTGTACATCAGCTAATTACCTGGCAGCTTCCCTTGCTGAGCATGGCTCTTCAGTAAGTGGCTCATTAAGTAACGAGAGATTTGTTCTGTTGGTGGTGTTAGTGTGGGCTGGTGTGCTGGTTGTACTGGGAGAGCACTGGGATGGCAGACAAACTCAGCTGCTCGCTCACTCCACACCCAGGGGACAGGGGAGAGAACTGGGGGGCGAGGGGAAGGAGACTCGTAGGGGGAGAGAGGAACAATTTCATCATGGAAAAAAAACTTAAAATGATAATGATATTAAAATAATAATGATAAAAATAGCGATAAAATATGCAGATGAGTGACAGCCAGTGCCATTGCTCAGCACCCGCCCACCAAGCCCGGCCCGTTCCCAGATCACGATCCCGCAGGAGCCACAATCCCGACCCGAAACCGCAATCCCGGGAGAGCCAGAGCCCGAGCCAAAGCCAGAGAGAGCAAGAGAGGAAGAGCCCCTCATGGATCTCCTGCCCATGGGGGACAGGAGATGGAACAGCCCCTTGGCAGAGCCCAATGCCCATGGAGCTGATCCATGGCAATATTCCTCCCCCCTGAGATCTTGCGCTTGCAGACGGACAAACACAAAGTCCTTCAGTGCCAGGGACACAAATGCCACATGGGGATGTTCTCAGCGTTTCTCTCCTGACAAATCCCAGCTGAACCCAACCCCCAGCACTGTTCCAGCTGCTGAACAGAACCAGCTCTGGCCCAGCTCACACCAGGATGAGATGCCCATTTCTGACTTGTTTCTTCTTATCCCTCCCCACAGTGTCACAGGCACCACGCAGCCTTTTCTGGCTCTGACCCTCCCAGAGGGTTTCCTCCAGGTGTGTATGGTTTGATTGTCTCCAGGATGAGTTGTTGGTTATTTCCTCTGGTTCCCCATCACCCGAGGGATCTGCTGTGGGTGATGCTGATGCACTTGTTGGAGCGGTACCAGCCAAAGTGCCCCTGGCTTGTGTGAGGTACCGCTCCCCGGTCCTGCTGTGTGCCCACGGGTGCTCGGCAAGACTGGGGGAGAATTTTGATTCCTCTTGTTGATCTCAAGGTCAGAATGACCCAGGTTTTGGGGACAGTTTTCTGCAAAGTGAATCCCAGAATTGCCTGGATTGGAAAAACCCTTTAAGATCATCGAGTCCAACCATGAACCCAACACTGCCCAGTGCTGCACTCTGTGCTCGATGTGCAGAGCCATCAGCATGTGGAACTGGGATTGAACATCCAACGAGCCATGAGAAACAGCCACCACAGCCCCAGCTTCCCCACACCATGGGGCACAGCCTGGGATACAAGACCCTAATTCCCCCATCGCTAGTTTTTCACCATTTCTCTCTGATAGATGTCCTGGTTGAGCATCCTTCTGCCTGGATTTAATCCCAAGCCATGACCCCCGGGTATCCCCCCAGCACCATCGAGCTCATCCCCTGGGAGCAAACTAATCCATCAAGTATTTCATTAATTCACCATTTTCTGCCTTCCCCTTATAAATATGAGTGTTTTCCTAACCCTTCTAATTCATGCAGGCTTGTTTTTTCCACTCTGGGACTTTTTCCTCCCCCCCCTCCTCTGTGCATAAACAGACAAGATAGCTTAAGAGCTCTTATCTGCAACAGGGAAAAAAAAAATAGTCCTAATCCCCATTTAATAACATAATATCAGCAGGTAACATGTTCAATATGGCAAAAGAACTCCAGCACCAGGTCAATAGGGTAGCTATAATTTTTAGCAATAAACAAAGCCTGCTTTTAATTACTTCTGTGAAATTGCTTGATCCATGCATGATTAAATATTCATTCGGTGTAACTAGACAGTTTCTTTGTATATAGATCCATATTAAATTTAGCTGGCATCCTGCCCACCCAACACATCTAATAAATTCCTTTTAATGTGCTGCAGCTTTGAAGACGTTTTTTTCCCTCCCCTCCTCCTCCTCCCCATCTAATTTGTATAAATAGCTGATGTCTCTGCCTTACCTGGGCGCTCGGGATACACATGGAATCTTTTAGGAAGGGAAATGATGGAATTTGGAGGGGGGGGTGGGGGTGACATGGGAAAAATAAACCTCCTGATGGCTCGGTGATGGATCTGCTAGGGGAAAAAGTGACTCTCAGACCTTGTTTTTTCACTGGCTTGCCAGCTAACTACTTTGGCAGCGTGTGCAAGAGGGGAAAAAAAAAAATCCCTCCTTTTAAAGTAAAGCCAGGGCTGATGTAAATATTTATGTAATATTTTATTACAATCTGAATTTACTTCTTGATTGAAAACATTTCCTAGTAACCTTCTGGAAAATCAAATTAATGTGTAATATAAGTGTCTTGATTTTTTTTTTTCTTTAATTTTTTTTTTGTTAATAGTGGTTTTGCCAGGAAAGCTGATATCCATAGGCAGGGTGGAGAGGTTGGGTCTGGAGGTATGTGGTGGATGTGGGATGAGCAGACCTTGCCTGGATTTAAAGCCCTGCTCAGGGAAAAGCTGCATCCTTGGGAAACCCTGGTCCTCCCCAGGGCTGGGGGCAGCAAACCCCCCCACTGCTGTAATTAACAAGATACAGTAATTAACAGGTTTGGGATGGTCACCCAAGCATGGCCAGCCCCAGCATTCTTTCCCATCTGCCTGGCATTGGGATGGAGGTCCCAGCTCACCCCAGGGGATGTTCCCCTTCCAGAAACCCCTTAGTGGGTTCTCGAGTCATCTCCATGGATCCTCTGCTGCTGACACCAAAAAGTGTCAATATTTGCCCAAAAGAGGCGATGGATGAGCTGTGAGGGGGTGACAGCCAGCAGTGGTGGAGCACTGGGCACATCACTCAGCATCTGTTCATGTTTGATGCTCTTTGGGATGAGTCTGATGTCCTCTGATGTCCCCTCCAGGCAGCCTCTTGGATGGGCCACATTCAGGAGTTGGATTTTTCCCTAAAAACTGACAACTGAGGCTGCAGCTGGAGTGCTGGGTTCAGTGTTGGGCCCCTGAGTCCAAGAAGGACATGGAGGTGCTGGAGCGTGTCCAGAGAAGGGCAACGGAGCTGGGGAAGGGTCTGGAGCACAAGTGTGCTGAGTTCCCTTGTGGCTGAGGGAACTGGGGTTGTTGAGCCTGGAGAAAAGGAGGCTGAGGGGAGACCTTGTGGCTCTGTGCAAGTCCCTTGGAGGAGGGTGGAGAGAGGTGGGGATGGGTCTGTTCAACCAAGTCCCGAGGGACAGGACAAGAGGAAATGGGCTCCAGTTGTGGCCAGGGCAGTTGAGATGGGATGTGAGGAAGAATTTCTTTGCTGCAAGGGTTCTGAGGCATTGGAAGGGGTTGCCCAGGGCAGTGGTGGAGTCACTCATCGAGAGCCCGAGCCATCCCCGAGAGAATCCCCAGCTTCCCGCTCAGCCCTGGGCAATGTCCTGCCCGTGGGGGACAGGAGATGGAATATCTCATTGGCAGAGCCAAATGCCAATTGGGGGTTTGCTAATTACTGCGCTTCCCCCCTCCCAGTCCTTTGCACTTGTGAACTGGCAAAACACGCTGACCTTGGACTTCCAGCAGCAACTGAAAACATCAGCACCTGATCAACATCCTTCTCCTGACAAATCCCACACTGGAACCAAAACAAATTGCAGAATATTAGCAATGACTTGTGCTCCTCTATTTCCAGAAAGACCAGCAGGATGTTCATGTCATCTATCAGCCAACTTGGGACAGAGAAGATCAGTTGGCCAAGCCAGTTCTAACCTCAACACCACCTCCAAGTAGCAGATTTGGGGTCCCCAGATGCACCCGATGACGGTGGCACTCGAGGGTCTCGGTGTCACCCATCCACTGTGCAGGTCTCCAGGCCAAACCTCCATCTGTCCATGTGAGTGTTTGGATTTCCACCACAAACACCTTTATTGACATTGCAAATTGAATGAAATAGCTAACAGATTTTAAAATTAATAATGTATTTGTTTCTGTCATCGAGACTGCATTGTTTAATGAAATTAATTCAGCTGAACATAATTACTCAATAGTAAAAAAAAATATTAATATCTTAAATAATAAAATGTGCATTAATAAAGCTAAATCAGTGGTTTGGACCTGCAGAGCTCTCCTTGCCCGTGGGATGGGACTCAGGGGCTGAGCACAGCTCCACATCTCCCCAACTTGCCCTGTTACAGTAAAATTCATCTTAAAAATAGTCCAGTTTCTGGCTGAATTCACAATATTAATTAGCAAGGCTGCATTTCAGAGGAGAACTTGTTACCCGTTATCTTCTGTGGCAGCAGCTTCTAGAAAAGACTCTCCACTTCCCCCCAAACCCCCCCCACCCCTTTTTTTACTTTTAATCTCACATTCAGGCTTTTCCAATCAAAACAAAAAGATGGTTCATCTAATGAGGATGCTACTAGTGTTTAGGAAGCATTATTTTTATTATATGGCACCAAAATAATAATAATAATAAGAAAATTAATTCCTTGGAGGCTCAATACTTAAAGCTGGGCTAACAGATCCCTTTTTAAATTTGCTTATAAGGAAATAGAGGAGTTGTAACAAGCAGGCAACTGAACTAAACGACTGGCAAGCCAATTAGCTTGCTTTAAAACATTGTATTCATTAGAATGAAAAATAAAGGCAAAGTTTTTAAAGATAATTGCATCTTTTAAATATCAGTATTCTTGATCCGTGGTTGTCTCATCAATATGCATTATTATAGAAGCCTGGAAGAAGGAGCACAAAAAGGATGCTAAGTGTTTGAATTTATGATGTGACATAAAATGAAAACAACAAAAAAAAGGTAACAAAAGCAAAGAGATTTGATTTATAAAGCTCAGCCTGGCACGGAGCTGCCCCCTGGCATGTCCGGGCATCGTGGCTGGATGAAACAAGCCCCAGGAGGTGATGTTCTGCATCCCTGGAAGGGACAAATCCTGCACCACTCAGAGAGCCCTCGCCAAACTGTGCTGGATGGACCCAACTCGGGACCTGGATCAGCACCAGGAGTCACCTGTGTGGTGCAGGTGAGGGACCCTTGGGCTTCACCTTCTGCTGGCAGCACCGGTTGCACCAGCACTTGTCACATCACCAAGTGGTTTCTGTCACACAACAGCCATTGGGGTCATCAAATCATAGAATCACAGAATCATTAAGGTTGGAAAAGACCTCTAAGATCATCAAGTTCATCCATCAACCCAACACCACCATGGCCTCTAAACCATGTCCCTCAGCACCTCATCTGCCCATCTGTTAAATCCCACCCGGGATGGTGACTCCAGCACCTCCCTGGACAGCCTGTCCCAATGCTTCACTAACCTTTTGATGAAGAACTTTTTCCTCAGATCCAAACCTCCTCTGGTGCAACTTGAGGCCATTTCCTCTTGTTCTGTCACTTGTTCCTTGGGAGAAGAGACTGAGACCCACCTGGCTTCAACCTCCTTTCAGGTAGTTGTAGAAAGTAAGAAGGTCTCCCCTCAGTCTCACTCAAAACTTCTTGGGCTGAGACTCTCCAGCCTGGCTTTGACCCACAGGAAATGTTAAATCCTGAGTCTAAATATTCAATTAGTGTGTAATTAGCAGCTGGTGTGTGCTGGGGAACACCCAGGGTTGGGGCTGCCAGGCTGCTGGGGGCTGATGGTGGCTTTGTCTTCACCTGGGGAGAGGGGCAGGGGGCTGGGATGGGATGGGATTGGATTGGACTGGACTGGACTGGACTGGACTGGACTGGATTGGATTGGATTGGATTGGATGGAGTATTTCCCCCTTTTAAAAGGTTTTTGACCTTGCAGAGCTGCTAGGACTCCTTCTCCAGGCTGTGAGGTCTTCTCAAGAGCCCACTTGAGGATATTCTTATATTAAAAATGTGATTTGCAGCAGCAGAGCCTTTCCTGAGGGATGTGTGGGAGAGCAGGGGGGATGCTGTGCCCAGACCCTCTCCTGCGTGGCTGGGATGTCCCACACCCATTGTGAGCAGGACCAGGACCAAAGCCCCCACTGCACCCCAAGCAGCAGCAGCTCTCACATGTGTCCCTGGGCTCTGGTCAGGATGTCCACGGCTGCACCTGGAAGCCCAGGAGCCCAGAAGCTTATGGTAAAATTGGGCCAAAGTCATAGAATCATGGAATCCCAGAGTGGTTTGGGTGGGAAGGGACCTTAAAGCTCATCCAGTCCCAACCCCCCTGCCAGCAGCAGGGACACCTTCCACTAGACCAGGTTGCTCAAAGCCTCATCCAACCTGGCCGAGAACACTTCCAGGGAGGAGCAGCCACAGCTTCTCTGGCCAACCTGGGACACTGGCTCACCACCCTCACACCAAACAATTTCTTCCCAATATCCAATCTAAACCTACTCTCCCCCAGTTTATGACCATTGCCCCTTGTTCTACCAAGTCCTGGTTTTTGTCTTGCCCAACCCACCATGGGGCCAGCTGCAGCCTCCTGCTCTACAACCCCGTGTCCATCTTTCCTGGACTGAACTGGAGACTCAACCCCGCAGATCCTGAGCTGCTTTTGACCCTAATACATACAGAGAGCCCATCCTGGGGGAAAATCAGACCTGATCTTCCCCATCACTTCCTGCCTATTGCAAGCACCCCAGCAAACCTCGCTCTTCCCTGAAATAGGTGATGAATGTTGCCAACAACTGCTTGAAAACCCAACTGTGGGGTGCAAGAGGGGAACATGGGCTTGTTTAAGCCAGTGGAGCTGCAGAGCAGCATGTGGGGATGTCCCCTAGTCTGATTGATGGGCTTGGGGAGAAGCAGAGGAAGACCCCCCGCAATGTGTTACCCCAGGAAAGCGCAGCTCCGCGGCCTCCTGCTCAGACAATTTCCTGGTTTTATAACCCACCGGAGAGCACCTGATAAATTACCTCAAGTGAGGAGGTTGGAAACAGTCTTAATTTTGCCGTTGTGCCCAAGTTTGGCACGTCTGGCACGACAGTGAAATGAAGACGGTCCCCAACATCCCCTAAAGCGTCCCCGTGTGACAACGAGGATGAGCAAGAACTAATCAGATGTTGCTCTTTTTATTTTTTAATTATTTTGGGGGGTTTTATTTTGTTTGTTTTCCTTAAGATAAAATATCCAGGGGGGTTATATTCCTGGCTCCAGAGTGCAGGTTCTGTGTGCGAGGATGATGGTGGATCCCTTTGGTGCAACAAAACTGCTGGTTTTAAAGGGAAATAATTATTTAGAGGGGGGGAGGGATTTCACATCACCTTGCAACCAGAAGGGCCAATACTGTGTCAATCAATGATGCTAAAAATGAAAGTGTTGAGAAGGTGAATAAAGACAGAAAAGGTAAATTTAGCTTCTCTTCTCCCCCCTCGAGGTGATAAGTGCTGCCCGTGCTCCCGGCTTTGCTGGAACGTTGCGCTTTAAAACTAAACTAATAGAATTTGCTGGCATGTGCAATTTGGAGCTTAGGCTGTAAAAACCTGACTTAGTTGTCCCCTGTGGCTTGATTTATGGCTCTGGGAGTATCAACCTGTCAAAGGAAGAGTGTGGCTGGAAGAAAGAGACCCATGGTTAGAGCCTTAACCTGGGAAATGCTGGACCTGCTCCTGGTTTTCAGTCCATCTGCTGATCTCTGTGGCATTAATGATGGGAGAGATTTTCTCCCCCCCAAAAAATGTTGTGATTTTGGGGTGATGTCTGCCTCTGTTTGCTTCTGGCTCGGTGTTGGGAGTTGAGTTTCATATTAAAAATGTGCATGGCTGGATAATGCCACGAAAAAAAGGAGGCTGAGGGGAGACCTTGTGGCTCTGTCCAAGTCCCTTGGAGGAGGGTGGAGAGAGGTGGGGGTGGGTGTGTTCAACCAAGGCCCAAGGGACAGGACAAGAGGAAATGGGCTCCAGTTGTGGCCAGGGCAGTTGAGATGGGATGTGAGGAAGAATTTCTTTGCTGCAAGGGTTCTGAGGCATTGGAAGGGGTTGCCCAGGGCAGTGGTGGAGTCCCCATCCCTGGAGGGATTGAAGAGTCGTGTAGACACAGTGCTGAGGGACATGGGTTAGTCGGGGACTTGTCAGTGTTGGGTTCATGGTTGGACTTGATGAGCTTAAAGGGCTTTTCCAATCCAGGCCATTCTGGGATAATTCTGTGAATGTCTTTAAACCCCCATCCTGCTGCTGGTAGAACTTGCAAAGTTTAATCCTTGTATTCCTAAGGACTGGTCTCTCCGGTGCCTTTTGCTGCCCCAAAATGTTGTTTCCCTCCTGTTCTCTCTCTCTCCTTCCCTGCAAAATCAAGATTTAAAAAGACTTTTTTAGTTGCCAGACAAGATGAGACACGAGTTAATCAATGTATGTATGATATTTTGAGAACGTAAAGCGCACACATTAATAAATCATTGGTCTGTGATAAGTGAAGTGCTGCAGGTTCAGCCTGACACGGCGGCACAACGGCGGCTGAGTGCAGGATCCTGCTGCTTCTTTCCCCCTAGTTATTCCAGTCATAAGTTGTTGTTATATGATAAAACAGGATAATTACCAGCTACCTTTTGGAAAACAGCTCTGAGCAACCATTGCAGACTATACAGCAGATTGAATTCATTTTTTTTTTGCCATTTTGCCTTCTTTCCCAATCTCTCTCAGGGTAAAGAGGTTCCTGTGGCTCCTGCCATTTTCTGTTCATTCCGGGGTTTGTTAAGAAAATGAAGCTTCAGAATTGAGCATCTTGTCTAGTTTGTGACTTGTATGTGTGGCTGGGGACACGCCCTGGGCACAAAGGTGATGTTCATCAGGCTGCGTCCAACACCTTCCAGCACCTGGATAAGTTTTTTCTCTTCTTTCTGCCCTTTTGGTGTCTCCAAATCGAGGGATTCTGGTGAGAACCTGCAGGTCAGGCTGGGCCAGGGCAGGAGCAGAGGAGAGCGTGGGGCACACATTTTCTGTCTGTCTCAGTTATACAGAATCCCAGAATGGCCTGGATTGGGAAAAACCTTTAAGATCAAAGCCTCATCCAGCCTGGCCCCACACACTTCCAGGGAGGAGCAGCCACAGCTTCTCTGGCCAACCTGGGACACTGTCTCACCACCCTCACACCAAAGAATTTCTTCCTCACATCTCAGCTCCATCTCCCCTCTGACACTTTCAAGCCATCACCCCTTGTTCTGTCACTCCCTGCCCTTGGCCATGCTGATTAAACTCTTCTGCTTGCTCTAGGCTTTCACTGGGGCACTGGGAAGGAGATGTCCTCATGAAGTGTCTCTGAGGAACATGTGCTCCTGGCCATAGCTCCACACTTCTCCTCCCAGCTACCAATTCTGCAAAAAACACTCACTTGTTTTGAGCAGTTTGGCTCAAAACTTCTATCACCTTTGGTATGAAACTCCCAGAAATTGATTTCCTGAGATGATCAAAGCTCGAAAGGTTTAGATCTCAGGTCATGAGAGCTCTTCTCTAGGCATCAAGGCTCCCAAAGCAGAGCTTGCTCTGCCCATGGCTGCAGGAGCATCACTGCAGTGGTTGACCTGGATAGCCCAGCACAACAAAATACCTCACTGATGCTTTAATAGCAAATCATCTTGTTCTGGGCTAATGAAGGAGGTAGAGGGGGAGACACATTATCGAGTTTCCTTCCAGAGACGTTGTGCTTTATGGTTGGCTTCCTAAGCTGGTGTGACTGGAGCAGCCCACTGCGTTGCTGAGTGCTACCTAAGTAGGGCCTGGCATTAAAGGATAATGCTAATTTTTCTTAAGAGTTGGCAGTGCTAATGGCTTTTTTGATTACACTGCAAGCTTTGTTCTTCTGCTTGGCCAGCAAAGAGCAGACACTTCCTAAGTGAATGGTGCCACACGTCGATGGGAGGAGGGGAAGGGACAGGGATGTCCTTGCCTGTCTCTGTGGTGGCATGGTGTTGTCAGGGGACAAGGATGGACCACCCCTACTCAAACAGTGACATAGATCTGAGGGAATTAGGGTTGTTGAGCCTGGAGAAAAGGAGGCTGAGGGGAGACCTTGTGGCTCTGTGCAAGTCCCTTGGAGGAGGGGGGAGAGAGGGGGGGGGGGGTCTGTTCAACCAAGGCCCAAGGGACAGGACAAGAGGAAATGGGCTCCAGTTGTGGCCAGGGCAGTTGAGATGGGATGTGAGGAAGAATTTCTTTGCTGCAAGGGTTCTGAGGCATTGGAAGGGGTTGCCCAGGGCAGTGGTGGAGTCCCCATCCCTGGAGGGATTGAAGAGTCGTGTAGACACAGTGCTGAGGGACATGGGTTAGTCATAGGGGACTGGTCAGTGTTGGGTTCATGGTTGGACACGATGAGTTTAAAGGGCTTTTCCAATCCAGGCCATTCTGGGATTCCATGATCTCACTTGCCTGGCGTGTTCATCCAACTGGGCCTGTCTCAGCTTTTCCTTGGGTCACTGGAAAGTTTCCTGGTGATTTCAGGGAGCTGGATGGTGCACGGTGAAGAGCAGAACTCCAGGGAGCAGAGAGAGAGCAAAGCTCTGATCATGCAAACCCTCCCAAAACACAAGGGCTTGGCACACCACGAGCTCCACCAGCCCTTCCCAGGTTCTGTGCAATTGCAAACGTACGCTACTCGGGTTTAATAATTAATCAAGGCTTTATTTAAGTCCATCGCTGCACTGTTCTGCAGCAATGATTCATCAGATAGGTTCTTATAATGTGTACACTGTAATTTTTATTAGCAGGTACTTCTAAAGCAAAAAGCTGGTTGTTAACCTGTTTGTACTCAACCCTGTCATTAGTTACTATGCATCGTGGGTCAATACAGGGGCATAAAACAATCCTTTTTCTTCTCTTGCAATGATTAACCCATCCATCAACAGCGTCTGTTTAATATCTCTCACTATAAACAGTTGTTATTTGCAACTATAGCCAGATGGGCAGATAATTTAAAACATAACTTAGAATCTATTTCAGTTCTTAGAGACCTAAGCTTAAAAAAAATAAAAATAAATAATAATAAAAAAATCATAGAAATGCCCATGCAATCACACGCCCAATTTGTGTGCGTAATTACCTTGATTACATGTGTGCTTGTGGTAATTGTCACCGCAGATGGTATTTGGATGCATGAGTGGTCACTTGTGCATGCAGAACCGCTCCGTGTACCACGCCGGGGTAATTGCACATGCAAATGGAACACGCATCGTCTGCAGGCTGGAGCCAGGGCTGCCAGACCTCTGCCTGGCCTCAGGGACCCTCCTTGGGGTCCTTCCTTGGGGACCCACCCTGGGAACCCACCTTAGGGACCCTCCTTGGGGACCCACCTTGGGAACCCACCTTGGAGACCCACCTTTGGGACCCTCCTTGAGAACCCACCTTGGGGACCCACCTTCAGGCATTTTGGTAAATTCCATGGGGAGATGGATGGAGGCTGCTGGGGTGTCCGTGGCAGCACAGCTGGGAGATGCCACCAGCAGCAGGTGGGTGCTGGGGTGCTGCTGCCTTTGGTGCCCTGGCTGGTGCTGATGGATCACCCTGTCTACCCTTTTCCACGTGGCAAATTTGCCTTCAAATGCCTTTGGTGGGGTGGTTTCTTCTGCAGAGCGTGTGGGATGGCTGCTGAGAGCCACCCTGTTAGTGCATCCCTGTGCCACCCCATTAGTGCATCCATGTGCCACCCCATTAGTATGTCCCTGTGCCACCCCATTAGTCCATCCACATGTCACCCCATTAGTAGGTCCCTGTTTCACCCCATTAATGCATCCCTGTGCCACCCTGTTAATGCATCCACGTGCCACCCCATTAGTGCATCCATGTGCCACCCCATTAGTATGTCCCTGTGCCACCCCATTAGTCCATCCACATGTCACCCCATTAGTAGGTCCCTGTTTCACCCCATTAATGCATCCCTGTGCCACCCTGTTAATGCATCCACGTGCCACCCCATTAGTGCATCCATGTGCCACCCCATTAGTATGTCCCTGTGCCACCCCATTAGTCCATCCACATGTCACCCCATTAGTAGGTCCCTGTTTCACCCCATTAATGCATCCCTGTGCCACCCTGTTAATGCATCCACGTGCCACCCCATTAGTGCATCCATGTGCCACCCCATTAGACCACCCTATTAATGCACCCCTGTGCCACCCTGTTAGTGCATCCATATGTCACCCCATTAATGCATCCACACGTCACCCTATCAGTGCCTCCCTGTGCCACCCTGTTAATGCATCCACATGTCACCCCATGAGTGCATCCATGTGCCACCCCATTAGACCACCCTATTAATGCACCCCTGTGCCACCCTGTTAGTGCATCCATATGTCACCCCATTAATGCATCCACACGTCACCCTATCAGTGCCTCCCTGTGCCACCCTGTTAATGCATCCACATGTCACCCCATGAGTGCATCCATGTGCCACCCCATTAGACCACCCTATTAATGCACCCCTGTGCCACCCTGTTAGTGCATCCATATGTCACCCCATTAATGCATCCACACGTCACCCTATCAGTGCCTCCCTGTGCCACCCTGTTAATGCATCCACATGTCACCCCATGAGTGCATCCCTGTGCCACCCCGTTAATGCATCCCTGTGCCACCCTGTTAATGCATCCCTGTGCCACCCCATTAGTGCATCCCTGTGCCACCCTGTTAATGCATCCACGTGCCACCCCATTAGTGCATCCATGTATCACCCTATTAGTGCATCCCTGTGCCACCCCATTAGGACACCCCTGTGCCACCCTGTTAGCACACCCACAGGCCAGCAGCTCCCAAGGCCACGGCTCCCGCTGGCTGCAAGCCCCCATCCTGGGTTTAGAAGCATTAAGGCTGGCCAGTGCCGTGCTTAGCAGGGGAGGAGAGGGAGACTTAGGAGGCAGTCTATCGAAAAGTTATTATTAATTTTTATTGCTGCCTGGATTTAGAGCTTTGGAAGAAGATAAATTCCAAAGAGCCATCCATTACCAAACCGCCAGCGTAGCTTAAAGATAACATTTACATTCTGCCGGTGTTTATACATAGCTGATCCCACTCAATCTGCTCCCTGTTCAAACTTTTTTGCCACCTTCAG